>NC_052046.1:24488837-24681373 GCF_015832195.1 Motacilla alba alba
CAACCTTCCCTTCCCGCAACCTTCCCGCAACCTTCCCTTCCCGCAACCTTCCCGCAACCTAACCTTCCCTTCCCGCAACCTTCCCTTCCCTTCCCTTCCCGCAACCTTCCCTTCCCGCAACCTTCCCTTCCCTTCCCTTCCCTTCCCTTCCCTTCCCGCAACCTTCCCGCAACCTTCCCGCAACCTTCCCGCAACCTTCCCGCAACCTTCCCTTCCCTTCCCGCAACCTTCCCTTCCCTTCCCGCAACCTTCACTTTCCTTCCCGCAACCGTCCCTTCCTGCAACTTTCCCTTCCCTTCCTTTCCCGGAACCTTCCCTTCCCTTCCCTTCCCTTCCCTTCCCTTCCCTTCCCTTCCCTTCCCTTCCCTTCCCTTCCCTTCCCGCAACCTTCCCTTCCCTTCCCTTCCCGCAACCTTCCCTTCCCTTCCCGCAACCTTCCCTTCCCTTCCCTTCCCTTCCCTTCCCTTCCCTTCCCTTCCCTTCCCTTCCCTTCCCTTCCCTTCCCGCAACCTTCCCGCAACCTTCCCTTCCCTTCCCGCAACCTTCCCGCAACCTTCCCGCAACCTTCCCTTCCCGCAACCTTCCCTTCCCGCAACCTTCCCGCAACCTTCCCGCAACCTTCCCGCAACCTTCCCGCAACCTTCCCGCAACCTTCCCTTCCCACAACCTTCCCTTCCCTTCCCTTCCCTTCCCTTCCCTTCCCTTCCCTTCCCTTCCCTTCCCTTCCCTTCCCTTCCCTTCCCTTCCCTTCCCTTCCCTTCCCTTCCCTTCCCTTCCCTTCCCTTCCCCTCCCTTCCCGCAACCTTCCCGCAACCTTCCCGCAACCTTCCCTTCCCTTCCCGCCCTTCCCTTCCCTTCCCTTCCCTTCCCTTCCCGCAACCTTCCCTTTCCTTCCCGCAACCTTCCCTTCCCTGAACCTTCCCTTCCCTGAACCTTCCCTTCCCTGAACCTTCCCTTCCCTTCCCTTCCCTTCCCTTCCCTGAACCTTCCCTTCCCTGAACCTTCCCTTCCCTGAACCTTCCCTTCCCTTCCCTGAACCTTCCCTTCCCTTCCCTTCCCACAACCTTCCCTTCCCTTCCCTTCCCTTCCCTTCCCTTCCCTTCCCTTCCCTTCCCTTCCCGCAACCTTCCCTTCCCTTCCCTTCCCTTCCCTTCCCTTCCCTTCCCTTCCCTTCCCTTCCCTTCCCTTCCCTTCCCTTCCCTTCCCTTCCCTTCCCTTCCCTTCCCGCAACCTTCCCGCAACCTTCCCGCAACCTTCCCGCAACCTTCCCGCAACCTTCCCGCAACCTTCCCGCAACCTTCCCTTCCCGCAACCTTCCCTTCCCGCAACCTTCCCTTCCCGCAACCTTCCCTTCCCTTCCCTTCCCTTCCCTTCCCTTCCCTTCCCTTCCCTTCCCGCCCTTCCCTTCCCTTCCCTTCCCTTCCCTTCCCTTCCCTTCCCTTCCCTTCCCTTCCCTTCCCTTCCCGCAACCTTCCCTTCCCTTCCCTTCCCTTCCCTTCCCTTCCCTTCCCTTCCCTTCCCTTCCCTTCCCTTCCCTTCCCTTCCCTTCCCTTCCCTTCCCTTCCCCTCCCTTCCCGCAACCTTCCCGCAACCTTCCCGCAACCTTCCCTTCCCTTCCCTTCCCTTCCCTTCCCTTCCCTTCCCGCAACCTTCCCGCAACCTTCCCGCAACCTTCCCTTCCCTGAACCTTCCCTTCCCTGAACCTTCCCTTCCCTGAACCTTCCCTTCCCTTCCCTTCCCTTCCCTTCCCTGAACCTTCCCTTCCCTGAACCTTCCCTTCCCTGAACCTTCCCTTCCCTTCCCTGAACCTTCCCTTCCCTTCCCTTCCCACAACCTTCCCTTCCCTTCCCTTCCCTTCCCTTCCCTTCCCTTCCCTTCCCTTCCCTTCCCTTCCCGCAACCTTCCCTTCCCTTCCCTTCCCTTCCCTTCCCTTCCCTTCCCTTCCCTTCCCTTCCCTTCCCTTCCCTTCCCTTCCCTTCCCTTCCCTTCCCTTCCCTTCCCTTCCCTTCCCTTCCCTTCCCTTCCCTTCCCTTCCCTTCCCTTCCCGCAACCTTCCCGCAACCTTCCCGCAACCTTCCCTTCCCGCAACCTTCCCTTCCCGCAACCTTCCCTTCCCGCAACCTTCCCTTCCCGCAACCTTCCCTTCCCTTCCCTTCCCTTCCCTTCCCTTCCCTTCCCTTCCCTTCCCTTCCCTTCCCTTCCCTTCCCTTCCCTTCCCTTCCCTTCCCTTCCCTTCCCTTCCCTTCCCGCAACCTTCCCTTCCCTTCCCTTCCCTTCCCTTCCCTTCCCTTCCCTTCCCTTCCCTTCCCTTCCCTTCCCTTCCCTTCCCTTCCCTTCCCTTCCCTTCCCTTCCCTTCCCTTCCCTTCCCTTCCCTTCCCTTCCCTTCCCTTCCCTTCCCTTCCCTTCCCTTCCCTTCCCGCAACCTTCCCTTCCCGCAACCTTCCCTTCCCGCAACCTTCCCTTCCCTTCCCTTCCCTTCCCTTCCCTTCCCTTCCCTTCCCTTCCCTTCCCTTCCCTTCCCTTCCCTTCCCTTCCCGCAACCTTCCCTTCCCGCAACCTTCCCTTCCCTTCCCTTCCCGCAACCTTCCCTTCCCTTCCCGCAACCTTCCCGCAACCTTCCCTTAACCTTCCCGCAACCTTTCCGCAACCTTCCCTTCCTGCAACCTTCCCGCAACCTTCCCTTCTCGGAACCTTCCCTTCCCGGAACCTTCCTGCAACCTTCCCTTCCCGCAAGCTTCCCGCAATTTTCCCTTCCCTTTCCAGAACCTTTCCTGAACATTCCCATAACCTTCCCTTCCCTTCTTTGAACCTTCCCTTCCCTTCCCTTGAGGTTTCATTTTCTTTCCTTTTACTTTACTTGAATTTTTATTTCCTTTCCTTTGTGTGAATTTTCCTTTAGCTTTCCTTGAACTTTCCTTGAACTTTCCTTTCATTGTTCTTTCCTTTCCTTGAACTTTCCTTTCCTTCTTAGTTGCCTTCCTTTTGCTGTTCTGCCTTTTATTATACAAGATTGAGGTATTCTGTTTACAGAGTCAATGCTAAGTATGGATATTTCAGTAGAACATTCTTTTGGTGTCTTGAATGAGAACTATTCCAATAGAGGTGACGAATAGAAGACCCCACTTGCAAGGAGAAAATATACCAGGAGCCAAAAAAAACCCCAAAAAACCCAAAAAAACAAAAAAAAAATAAAAACAAAAAAACAAACAAACAAACAAAAAAAAAACAAAACAACAAAAAAGAAGAAAATGGCAAAAAGGAGAAATAAAAAAACTTAATTTAAAAATGTAAGCTGAGAAGGAAACTTAATTTAAAAATGTAAGCTGAGAAGGATTCGCTGCTGTATTTTAAGACCTGGCTTGGATTCAACTTGAAGGACCATTTTTCTCACTGTTAGCCCAATTCTAAATATAAAGCCAGGGAAACCTTCAGTGTTTGAGCAGAATACCCCAAATGTTTCTCTGTCAGCACCCTAATTGATACAAATTCAGGACTCTTTTTTCACAGGCAGAATGCCATGCAGGTTATTCCCCTTCCTGCCCTGATCCATTTTGGGTGATCCATATGCTGTGAAAGACAAAACACAAGCAGCTGGGTATTTGAGGAATGCACATCTTATCAAATACAACTACAGACATATTCAATATTCATACCAGCACCCAAATATGGTTTAATTACAATAAACTGCAAACCTGTGTAGTATCTGATGGCAATGGCTTCCACAGTTAGATCACACAAACTACAAAAGGATTTGTTAGCATTATATTTTCAGCTAATATCACTGCCTCATTGTGATTATAACTCATTTTCTTCATGCAGCTTGGAAATTGTTTCGCCATCATGCAATGTCTTATTGAATTTCCTTTTAAAAAATCTTTTGGTTTTTTTTCATAGTTCTTCAGACAGGACACATTTTACATTTTATAGGACTGAAAGCATTCAACTATTATACCTTGCTAAAATGAAAATCAGTGTATTTCTGCTTCTCTCTATTCTTTAAATTCATTGTGTATTTATAGATAATATATTTAATCTCATCCAGGACTTTGTTTTGGGATTTTTTACATCAAAATATTTTTATTTTCCTTAACAGAGAATAATGATGGATTTTGCCAGAAGATTTTTACATTGACCATTTCTGCCTTATTTACTCTGTTGATATAACTTCTGTCTATGGGTGTTAGGTAGTAGAATGGTACATCTTTTTCTTATATATTTTACGTAATGCTTTTCTAAATATGTGCCTTTGATCTTATGCCAAGCAGTTAGGTTTCTATCTTTTCAACAGAAAGATAAAAAGGCACAAAATTTCCTCTACGTTGAAATGTATAGCAAATGGGGAATCTGTAAAAAAGAACTTTGTAACCTCATAATTTCATTCTAATGAACGAAGTAATAAACAAATCAGTAGACTATAAATAATGGTAGGTTTACCAAGTACTTTCACACTGAAATAAGCAACATCTTCGGATTCTCGTTCTGTGCAGTTTGGCTACAGCTACTGACTCTAAATACACTTAATATTATTTGATTGTGTTAAAAAATCATGCAGAAAATGTCCTAATATGGAAATCTTGCAAGTAGAAATATGATTCAGAAGGACATGCCAAGCAGCCTTGTCAATATCTTGAGGGTATCAAACATGATGCTGCTTTAGGAACACTGCAGATGGATTACAAAGCAATTGGAGACCTGTAGTGATGTGACCACATTTCTCATTTCTGATGAAGTGACATGGGATATTATAGTACGATAAGTTTAAGGGCCTTTTTCTCCCTCCGAATCTCAGCAGGGTAATGGTGTTGTGATGCCAGCAGTGACTGCTGTATCCCATTAGCACCCAAAACCCACAAACAGCAGGCACCAATGTTTTCAACATGGCCTCATATTTTTTTCCACTTCTACCTACATTTGTTCTGCCAAGACCAGGTCAAGTACCTCTTCCAAAAAGAGCAACATTTGAAATCTTTTCAAGTGTTCTAGATATATTTTAAAAGGGATCACTTAACACCATGTAGCATATGGCCTGATGCTTTATGCTACAGCTTTTACTGGCCAGCAGGTCCACTTTTCAAATTAATTTCTTGCTCACACTGAACCAAGGATCTTCTATAGTACAAGTGAAACACTTAACAAACAAAAATTGGTCATCAGTTTCAGTTTTGTATTAATTAATTATTTCTTGGGGCAAAAATGTGAGCAGTTAATACACCTTACTTTACTTGTGAAGAAGCGGTTGAACTGATAAGCCAAGAAGCCTGTTTCAAAGGCCATAGATTAATCAGGCACTTCTAGTACTGTGAATGCCTCTGCAGAGTATTTTTGCTTTATCTTCATTACAGGTAAGTAATTCTGTGTGCTTTTATAATGTTAGCCAGGTGTTCTCTTAAGGTTTTATTAATCCTAATCTTCTAAAGCATATGTAAGTCCCCTTGCCATTATTTCATGTCCTTTTTTGGCTCCCAGACATGGAATACTTTCATAATAAAAATATTATTATCTAAATAATAATAGTAATGAACTAGTATTTAACTAGATAATAATAAACTAATTATAAAAATATTATCAACTTACATTGCTGACCATTTTATTTACTAAATATATGAATTCACATTTTAAACATTATTCTGGCAAGAGCTATGATATAGCTCTATATTACCCATCAATTTATTACTAAATGAATATATGTATTATATATCCTCTATAGGTAATGTGTGTGTGTCTGTTCATGACTTGCTTGGAAAAAATCATGGCAGAGAAAGCATTGGTATTTTGGAACAGTGATTTCTAAGAATTCTTGCTCCTTACATCATCCCTCAAACTCTTTTTGATCATAGGCTAAGTGAAGAAAATTAGGCAAGTATATTTTGTGACTCTAAAAATGTAACTTCTGTGTGTGTGCTGCCAATGCTTCTGCTGAAAGTTGCTGCCATAAATGGCAAATAGAATACAATTTTGGCATATATTTGGGTAAGATGTCTTTTTTTTTTTTTTCTATAGATATAAGGAAGTAGCTTTTTCTCTGCTTAGGCTGTCCTTTTGCTGCTGAAAATGAGGTTTGGCTTTCAAGACCTTTCATTTTGATAATAGTGATTCTAGGTATTACATTCACACCATTTCCCCAGCAGTTCTTTTTCTTCAATTATGTAACAATGTTAAGTGAAACTGCATTTAGTTTATCACACTCTCTATACTACTGTTTACCACATCAGAAATTCTTTTCAGGCACAAAACAAAATGAAAATTATGTGTACCAGGACTAATTTACTCTATTTACTGTAGACCATAAAAATTGCATATAATTATTATAACTGTAAAAATAGGTGAGTTTAAAGAGCAAATGTATAAAGGCTAGATTTAAAAAATCAGGTACACAGGGCTCAGAAACTTGCTATTTGAAGAAGACAAAGGGCAAAAGTGGCTTTGACAGCAAAGAAAACTTATCTCTTCTTCTATTTCATCTATCCAAAGTATTAAGATGTTATTATTTTGACTTCTACATCCCAATTAGGGATGACAACTACAGAATGAGTTCACATTGACCTTCCTACTAGTGACTGGAATCAGTCTATCCAGAAAAAAAGAAGCACAAAGTTGTATATGTCCAGTCCATAAAGTTCTTGCTTGTACCAAAATCTGCACACAAGCATCACACTTTCAGAACTATAGTTTAGGTAATCATTAAAACTTACCTGCATGCAGTGCTTAATCCCTGACTTATACTTCTGGTTAATTGGCAACCTCAAGTGCGGCCAAATGTATTGCTTCATGAAGAAGTTTAATCAGGCATCTGAAATATATTAAATATTAGACATATTGCAAAATTGTTGGTAGGATGTGCTTAACTGTGGCTTTCTCAAAGTTTTGTGTGTTTAATTAGGTGGCATAATAAAGAAAAGAGTGGGAGCTGAAAGGAAAGAAGTACTTGGAAAAGAAAAATCATATGGACACATTGTGCACTCCAATGCTGTCAAACTCTATTAATAAAAAAATCAAAATTTTTAAAAAGGAAGAAAAAGGAAAAATTACAAAGGACGAACAACAGAATAGCTAACTTTTCCCTCCATGGGAGGCACCTGTTTGCTTTTCCCCTGACTGTTTATGCAGCACAAATTTCTTGAGAAATTAGCCCACAGTGAAATACTCAGCAAAAAAAAATATATATGGGCATGCTCAGCTTCAAGGAAATGTCTCTGTTTGACCTACAGCTACAGATTCCTCAGGAAAAGAAACTGCATCTTTTTAAGTGCCAGGTGTTCTTCCTTCTGGAGCTCTTTGGTTACCAGTTCAAATCTTATGGGTCAGGTTGTATAATATGACCACTGAAGCCACATGAAGTATTCATAACACCATGTGTCTCCTTCAGAGCAAAAATCATTCACATAATTGAAACAATTGCACTAAATTGACTAAATGAAAAAGGCTAGCCATATAAGATCACTCCTTGCTGGCTCTGTTACTCCTTGCCCCATTGGAATAAAACTCCAACAACAGCAGGAAAACAAAACTCATAAACTCAGACAAATGACATGTAAGAAGTGAGTTCTCATTTGTCATTGAAGTGATGTTGTGAAAATAATGATTTTCCAACCCAAAGCAATACCATTTCTTTAATCAACTTTAGATTCTGGGTTTGGTTGACCGAAAGTGACATTTCAGGGTTTTCTAAACTATGAGAAGAGAAAGGGTGGTATCAGGCTGTCTAAAATCTCCTTTTCAAGTCTTTGAAATATTTTTGTCAGTTTTCAAAAACTTTACCAAGTGGGATTAACATAAGTAAGATTTAGGAGGATTTGAGGAAGAAGGAAATCAAATAAAACAAACATTCAGTTTTTTCCCCTCCCATCTTAAACATTCTATTTGGTGGTTTTATAACCATCTCTGTGCTTCCAAAGCCATTTTTTTTTTAAACAGCTTACCTGCCTTCAAAAATGACAACATGCAAAACCAATTCATGAAGTTCCATCTCAGTTTTAAGAAAACACCAGCCTCAGTATAGCCTTAAGTACTCTGAAAGGCAAGGATTCATCAGGAAGTCATGGCACCAGTTCTATTGCACACTAAGACAATTAGGGTTGAAAGAACTTGTGCCCGAAGATTCACCAAAGGACTTACAGTTTTTTAGATGGATGACTGTGTCTTGATGCAAATGGAAATACAATCTTCCATTCATTTTTCATTTTTCTTACAGTAGTATGTTTTTAGCTGAAACTCACCACATAAGTCTTGAAATTGTGTTATTGATGCCATTTCACAGTAGGCACATAGAAACTGATTTCAGTAATTTTGAGCTTCATAAGCATTTACATTTATTTCTCTGTAGTCACAAGAGTTGATTTCAGTGACTTTCAGTGCCATAGTAGAAATAAGATACATTGTTGGGAACTTACTTACTACCTGTGCTACAATAAAAACAAAGTACAATATGGTCCAGTATGCTCCAACTGAAAAAGATACTGGGCATTGTTTTTGCTGTATTTCTCATCTGTCTATCTTGCATTCTGAGTATGTCAGGAGATGCTCTGCCCCCAACTTCTTCACTTAAATTTTTGACAGCCATCAGCTGAACATGTCCATTTTTTCCAGCAGTTACCATGAGACAAATAGGTCACACCACTTTGCTTAGAGCTTTGCAACCGCAGCCCCATATGCAGGTCACCAATAGCATAATTTTTTATTTTGGCAGCTTTACTTATACCATGAAATATTTCCATCTCCACAGCTATCGGCTATGGAAGAGGATCCTGGCTGTATCAAGCACAAGCCATGAGATTTTGGTCTTTTTTAATCAGACTTTATAAGTGGTTCAGTTGTTTTCATTCCTTAATTGACCTACTTACTCATCACTTAGGTAAATAAATATTTTAATCTGCTCCATATTCTTTCCTGTGTATCAGGTATTATGACATACTCAGGAAAAAATCTAAATGTTCACACTGCTGAATGATCAAACTCAGGAATTTTAAAAGAAAAAAAAAAAAAAAGAAGACTTAAACAGTACTGAAAGGTAAAAGCATTTTTATTAGAAAAAAAAAGAAACTAAGTCCCCTATCCTCCAGTGTATTTTTTGTACAGAAATTATTTTAGAAATATGAGGCTGTAGTACTTTTTGCAAGGACCTACTGCAGCACTTTGAGATTCTAAACATAGGATATATTGCAACAACAGTTTTTCTTTCTAATTATTCTCTCCTCCCACTTCATGAACACAAGGAAAATTAAGAAAGAGAACATAAATTATAAATTACTGATATTAGCCATGTAACACACCCGGTTGGAAGGTTTTCAGCAAATGAACAGATGAACTTCACTTAATAAAAATGAGAAAAATAGGAAAAATAAAATAGATATTTTTAAAATTGGGAATTTAAAATTGCTGGGGTTTAGATTGCATTTAAACCAATTCCTTCTTTACTTTTCCTGTTTATGATCATCCACCCCAAAAAATTACATTATTTTTACATTGCCTGAAAATTTCTCAAGGCTTTTGAATCACATTTTGAGTTCACAGTGATGCAGCATTTCATAACTTCTGTCAGGTATATAAATATGCTTTAACACTTTTTAAAAGGAAACTTCTTATCCAGCTTGTCCATAAATGTGTTCATGCCTAAAAGACCGTGTCTAAAACTGATATTTAGGAGGCATGCCATGGTCTTCATTCTGTTGGCTGTCCCCTGCTATCCTTGGAGTGCACACGGAAGTTATTTAGAACAGAATGCAAAGACAGAAGGTCTCCTCAAACCCTTAACTCTCCCCCAAAAGTCATAAATTGTAGCATTTTACAGCTTCTCCCATTTTTCTCCTCTTACCTTTCTCTGCACCATATATTGCATATGCAAGACAGATAAATTCCTATGACATGATTTTCCTTGTTTCTTCTGCTGTTTTCTTTCTTATTCTGAATTGTAACCTCAGAAAATATGAACAGTCCCATCAAGGATTTCTTATATTGGCCTGACTGGGAAGGATTTTCCCTGTAAGAACCCAGAAAGGTTCCAGTTTGAAATTACACTGGCGAGCTAGCACATTGAGACAATTGTTTTCAACAGTGATGCACTGCTGTGGTGAAGCTGCCAGCAGCTGAAGCTGCTTTAAATGCTGTCAACTAAGAAAACCATACAGGCATGATTAGCAGGAGCAATAGAAAAGGTATGAAAGAAGTGAAATAGAAGGAGGAGAAAAGACCTAGACTAATTAGCTAAGAAATTAAGTAACTTTACAAACACTTTGCACCGCCTCAGAAAAATAAGGGCTGAGCTGACATTAAAAGTCTTCAAGAAGGTTGAAGTTCCTAACTCCTACAGATTTCAACAGGAATAAAATATGCCATTACTTGGGCAAATCATGCCCAAAACTAGTTCTTTACTTTAGTGGAATTTCAAACCAAGCTCCAACAACTGTTTGTGTAAACTCATATGTTAAATCAGTGTGGTGCCTCTGAGCTTTCCTCTGTATTTAGTATATTAGCTCTGACCAAGTGTGCTAGTTTTGGCTGGGGTAATTTTCTTCACAGCGGTTTATATGGGGCTGAGTTTTGGATTTGTGTGAACACAGAGTTGATAACATAGAGATGTTTTTTGCTGTTGATGAGAAGGGCTTGCACAGAGCCCAGACCTTTTCTGCTTTTCATACACTTTCCAAGCTGGTGAGGAAGTAGGGGGTGCTTGGGAGGATGGGAGGAGACATAGCCAGAACAAGTGACCCGAACAGACCAAAGGGATATTCCAGACCATGTGACATCATGCTCAGTATATAAAGTGGAGGAAGTAGGAGGAAGGGGGGATATTTGGGGTGATGGTGTTTGTCTTCCCAAGTCGCCAACACCCTTGCTGGAGCCCTGCTTTTCAGGAGATGGCTGAACCTCTACTTGCCCAAGGGTGATTTAATTCCTGGGTTTGATTTGTGTGCACAGCTTTTGCTTTCCCTATTGAACCGTCTTTATCTCAACCCATGAGTTTTCTGGGTTTTACCCTTCATGTTCTTTCCCTGATCCTGCTGGTGGGGGAGTGAGCAAATGGCTGTGTTGGGCTGGGATGCTGGTTGTTGTGAAACCACAACAGAGTATCATACCTGCAATTTTACAGGCATACAGTTAGGGGTTAGAGTTCATTTAAAAATTATTCAATGACTGATTTTTCATGGATTACTGTATGACATTAGAGATCTTGGAGGTTTTATTGTAACTTTTAGTACAGTGGTGATGGTATAAGTGTGGAAACAGAGATGTAGAAAATCATACATAGAAGCATGTTAAGCACAAATATGTACAATACTTACAAGCAACATAAAATATGTTTCAATAATGTTTTTATTCTTTTGTATTTAAAGACTCAGATAGTAATAGGTCATGGAATTTGTACAAAGTGAAGATATTGTAAGTAAATTATATTAAATGTACTCCTCACAAGATATTTAACACTTTCCTTACACTACCATGTGTTACTAACAATAATAAGTAATTGTAATGTATGAAAACTTAATTCCTTGACTGAACAGCATCTGTTTGGCAAACAAGAGTAGCTAATACCTGCTTCATTGTCACCATAGAAAGGGGATTCACAGAAATTTAGAGGGGAAATGAAATAAAAGAAATGTGAAAAATATTAAAGTGATGCTGGAAATGAAAATTGAATAGGCATTTTTGAATGTGTATTTGCAGAAGTGTAATCAACTTCATATCTTTTCCTTGGCAGGGAAAATCAGATGTACATATGCTAATAAGATGGCATTGTTCAAATTTAAACACAAGAGTTGAAAGTGAAATTACCTTCCTGCTGCAAAAGACTATGGCCCCTGCAGGCTGCACTGGTTAAGAGTCTAAGCAAGAGTTGTTCTATCTGTATCTGGAAAGCCATATATTCATTTTATAGGCTTTGCTCTTTTAGGATACTCAAGATAAACTTGATATTGATAACTCACCATTTCATTTCTTTTACTTTAGCTTAAGTGTAACATTCGATGTCGTAGGGAATATTAAAGAAGCCTGCCTTCTGAACCTAGACATGATAAACTGATTTTTTTTTTTTTTTTGTGCTTCATCTTATAATTATTGATTTCTTGTCTGTTCTGTAGAAACATAGGCATTAGTAATACCTTGTCCTGAGAGGACTGTGGTGCTTGGAAAAACATCTGATAAACCTGATAATTGACCCAAAGCTATGGGACGAAAACTATATGCATCCATACTCTTAGACTGAACATATGTGCTGATTTAAAGAAAAACATCTTCTGGTTCCTGAGATAGCAGCTGCTAGGTTTGTGTCTCCTCTGTGGAGGGGCTGACATCCAAAACTGATGGAAACTGGCAGAGTTCTGGAGGTGTATTTTAGGAAGGTAAATGTTCTTCTTTCTGGAAAGTGGAATGGGAAAGGGAAAGAAAAGGGAAACACCATGAGTTTGGTCCAAGAGTAGATCATAAGCAGGTCCTATCTTGCTCTGAACACTCTCTGAAGAAACTTATTTTCCTGCACTGATTATACAGAGAGCTCAAAAAACTCAATTCAAAAAAGCTCAATTCAAAAAAGCATATAGTAATAATTTTTCTAAAAGCTCATCCTTTCACTAGATCACCTTTGGTGGAAGCTGTTTGATTAAACTTTGATCAATAAACAATGCATTAATATTTGTGTACTTAGTTATGTGGGTCTGCATCTATGTCCCCCAAAAGATATGGCTAAGAATAGGAAATACCACGTAAAGCAAGTATTACTAACTAGAAAATATGTAATAAAGTAATAGAAGTTGGCTTTAAAAATTTAGAAGAATTCTGCAAATGCCATTCAAACAATTTAGTGATATATTCGATATACTTAAACAAATTTCCTATACTTACTAGCCTGCTTTTTACAGTAAATTCAAATACATATTTAAGAAGCTCTAATACCTGAACTCATGAGTGTTTTCTCCCCTTTCATACTGACTCAAGCAGAATGACAACCTAATTGATAAATTTTGCTAATTGATATTATAGTAATAGGACCTTACAGTTTATACAAAACTTATATAAATAGGTTTTATATAAATAGACAGCAAAATCCAGCCCACTCACTTCCAGGTAATCTGAGAGATCTAAAATTTCAACATTATTAAAAGTTAAAGTGAATGCTTGAAATCAAAATACTTGCTTCCATCATATTATTTTTACCTTAAAGGTACAGAAATGTATTTAAAACACAAAGTAAGCAATCATCTTGGAAACTTTCAAAAGCAGTCTCTTACTTAGAGCTAGACTATTTTAGATTTGTTGGTTTTGAAAGACACTGTTAAAAAGCAACAAAAGACCAAAAATTAATAGATAAATAAAAGTTCCTCCTGTGTTAAAATTATAATTGTTGTCAACATCTGGAATAACATAGGTGAAAATACAAAATACTATTCCTGTACCTGTATATAGTTTTCTGAAACAGGACTTGAAGAATCTCTAGAGTTCTATATCTAAAGAATGGAGAATATAAGACCAGAAAAAGTTTTTGACAACCTGAGCCATCAGATTATCTTTCCATAGAGCTCTTTAAGGGGGGAAGACTTTGCAAAGCAGTTGCTGATTGTTGAATTAACAGATCCCCCAACAACCACTAGAATACTTTTTGGATGCTCTTCCTGACAGCACCGAGGAAGCACCTAGTACCTGACAGAGCTGCCTAGAAATGGATAATCAGTGCTACAAAATAGCATGAAACTTTTAAGCTTTGAAAGTAAAATCAAATTAAAATACAATTAGAAATAGATTTCAGCCAGTTAATTTTTCATCCTCTGTAGCATATAAAAATTTAAAGCCTGTAACTGGGAAACTGTTTTTTTAATGCATGTTAAAGATGATGTATTCTGAAGCTCAGATGAATTTTCACCCTATGACTTGAGACTCACTCTGCATTTAAATCACATCTCGGCATTTATATGGATTCTACCATTACCAAATTTCCCATTGACAAATCACCTAAAAAGCCACCAACAAACAACAAAACACATGGATGTAAAACTCAATACTTTGCTTTCAATCTAAATAATAATTAGCCTTTGTGATTTCTGGACTTAGGATTGTACATTTACCTTTATAGATGGTGATTTTAATATTAATGTTTTATATTAATGTAAGTTGCATTATTAAAACACAAGACAATACTTGACATGGAAAAGGCAAAAAAAATTGAAAATAATAAATAGTTACAAAGCAGCTATTAGGATAAGGATAGTGTAAATAAATCAAAATTAATATTGATATAAAATACTATTATAATTTCTTTAGATCCTTTCAGAAGCATCATATTCCATTATTTTGTGACATTTTACCTTTTTTTCCCAGAATTTTCTTCAGATGATTTCATAGCACTCATGAAATATACCAATAAAAGCTGTTTTATTTCTCATCTTCATGATATAAACACATTATTTTTTCCCTTCCAGTTTTATTTTATAACTATCAAAACACTATTGTGTTCTGAAATTCTGTAACAATTTAATCTATTCCATAAATATATATTCCATAAATATATTTTTTTTGGTATGAAAAACCAAAAAAAGGTTTTTCATACAGAACACTGCAACTCCGTCAAATAACACTATTAGTAACCAATAGGAAAAAAATTCATTTCTTTGATAGTGATGAATATTAGATTAATATTTGGACTGTTATGATCTGGAAGATGGTTTGTTTCTTCAGCCAAAATTAATTCAAAAGCAAATGTTTTGCATAGTTTCCTGCATTTAAGAATTACTTATTAATTAGAACACTGATATTGTTTGAAAACAGGCTGTTTTCATAGTTACTCTGCTTTTATTCCTTTAAATAATGTCCTTGATTCAGATATCTTCTGCTTATTACAAGAAACACAATTTAAAGGAAAAAACGGAAATTAAATCCCAAGCAAAATATTTAAGCAGGTAAATTCTTCAGAGCATGGCCTAAAATTCTCAGTTATCAGAAGAAAGATACCTGCAGGATTAAAAGAGTGTTTACTCATGTTTCATCATTTCCTATCATAGTCTGAAATGTGCTACACTCTAAAGATAAATGAATCACTGAGAGTTACATAACACACAGTCCTACTAAAGGTGTTTCCTCAAATCAAGGCAGATTTAAGTCTGAGATGATGCCTTGAAGAATATTTTTGCAGTAGGTTTTATAAACACATTATTTGAATGGCAATAAATAAAAAGCAGCATAAAATAAAATAGTACTTTTTAAAAAGGGTGGTTTTCTTTACTGCTTCCAGAAGAAAATTTTACAAAGAGGTTTCCTTACTTCCATTCACATGGTTTGTTCAAAACCAGCCTTCTAATAATTGAGGGCATCCTGAAATCAGTGGCAATTGCAATAGCTGCTCTCATCAGTTTAAAAAAATCAAAATTTAAAAAGCCCAAAGTTTCTTAACTTTAACATTATTTATAGGATTTCTTGAGATAGTTTGAGAGATAAATCACTCACACTATAGGAACAGCTACTGGCTATCTGTGATTCAAGAAATTGGTACAATTTTATTAATTTCTTGTATAAAAGTTTAAACAGAAGTCAATAGCTTAAAAAAATTAACAAACTAAAACAAAACAAAAAATAGTAGTAACTGGTCCCCAACAAACCTGCACAACAAAAGGACAAGAAAGTGTAGCTTTGTTCAATGCCCATTGATGAAAAAACACTGTCATCTAAACCGTCCATTGTTGGTTTTGGCTTAGCTCCCTCTCAATCAACATGCAACATAAAATGATTTAATAAGGTTTCTAAATCTCAAAAAATGGAGGGAGGGCAGTTGAGGTATTTTCATTCATCAAAGAGAGCCTTTCAGGTTTCTTTGCTTTCACCTGCTGGGACCCGTTTGGTGTTTTTCAAAGACAATGCAATGACAAAATGAATGAGAAATGCAATAATAAGAGTTCCTTATTCTACCCAATAGTATAATCAATGAGCATTTGTAATCCCTATTGTATTTCACAGAGATAGTTTTAAGACAATTAAATCTTCCTTCTCAGGCAAATGATTTTGGTAGTTAACCTGAAACAGCCAACAACATTGGAGGGATTGAATGCATCTGCAACAATGATGTCATGGAATATTGCTTAACTACAAATCCCTCCTGGTCTGGAGGGTTTTGTTTGTTTTCTGTTGTGGGGAGTTGTTTTGGTTTGTTTTGCTGTTTGTTTGGGGGTTTGGGGTGTTTTTGTTTGGTTTTGTTGCTGTAGTTATTTTGTAGCCTGGAATTATTGTACATGCAAGCTATAATTCCAGAAAAATAATGGGGAAAAGCAGAAGAGATTTTAAGTTTCAGCTTTACTTTGAGAAGATGTGAAAGAGGTACGTGGTCAATATATATGCTCTTTTAAATGCAGAGTTTATACCATACATGTACAGCAAGAGAGTCTTGTATTTTTATCACAGCTTAAATTCCAGATGGTGGCTTAATGTAATTTGCAACACCTAAATTAAATTCTATACTTTTTCTCCTTACTGAATGGTTTGCATGTAAAAAAACATGTTCTGAAGAGACAGTCATTTATTCTGGTATTCTGGACTCCGCACTATTTGCCACCTTCTAGTGGACAGACATAATTTCTTGTAAAGCATTGATCTCCTACATCATGTCAACTTATGTATTTTGCCCTTAAAAACTGCATATTTGCTATTAGACTCACTGTTGTGTCATTTGAACATTTCAGCAGAATTGTAAATATTTTGTGCTGTAATTAGAGTACTACAGAAAACAGAATAAGAATTGTAATGACTAATATAGACCAGGCAGAAGGTACCAGAGTCAGCAAATATATTTGCATCCCTACTTTTTCGTATTATTTACTGTATGAAGGGAAATAAATGCTATTTGCATGCATGCATACTTCTATTGTTTAAAGTGGCAATTGTACCAATAGATGAGATTAGAGTGACAGTTTTCATGTTTTTACTCCAGATTTTAAAGAGAAAAAGGCAAAAGTGAGCAAGCCCTGAGAGGGCTTTGAATTTTCCTGTTAGTAAATTACTCCATTCTCTCGAACTGGGGGGAAGTGTTAGAGACAGTCAGTCACATAAGATGATCTTCTTTATGAGATTAAGGGACAATGCTCTTTCAGAAGTCAATCACATTATGAATATGATCAGATTTACAAACATGCTTAAAAATACTAACTTTTCTACTAACTTACTGTCCTATTAAAAAAAAGAAAAAAAGGTTTGGGTTTTTTTAGGAGGTGCTGTCTGAAAGAGAGCACAGAAATATAATAAGATTCTTAAAACCCCTGAACCACTATCCATGAATGCCAGTGGAAAGATGCTGCTCATCACCAGCATTCCTGGTTCCACATGACCATTTAGTGATAAATCCCATTAATGTTGTTTTGTACTTTTAATCATAAGTACTTCCAATTTCATCTTAAAACTTTAGCTGTTCTGTCACAGGAAGATGATATAGTGCATTTTAAAAATGTCCCATGAATAGGTATTTGTGAAAAATGCATATTATATGATTTGCTTTTCACAAATATTAAAATTAATATTATATGTGTTATGTTATAAAGTTATGCTGTATTAACATTCTAACTAGTGTGTTAAATATAATTTTAGGTTATAACATAATGTTAAAGTAAAAACTATACCATGTGAGATATTTTTTAACTAGCTATGAGATAATCAAGAAATTCTTTGCACAGAGATAACAGCAACAAGCCCCAAGAAAAGAAATATTGCCTCCTTATTAGAAAAGACAAACTTTCTTCCACCTCCTTTTCGTCTTTGAGGTGCCAACAGGGTTAAGGAGGAGAAGTTGACAATAACCAGAGAACACCCTTTGTTTGAAAAGAATTTTTGAATAATGTATGAGATATATGAATATGCAACAGGCTATTGCTTTTAAGAGTTAATCCTTTGTTAGTGAGCCATGCTTTCAAGAGGAAAGCATCTGAACATTTCTAATTCTTTGCCTTTGTTGTCCTTTATGTTGTCCTCACTCTGATTGTCTAAATTCTTATTGCTCTAATTTGTCTTACTATTTTTATAACCATTTTATTACTATTCAACTTTTAAAATTTTTAAACAAGTGATTGGCGTTTTTTACACTATTCTTTAAAAATACAATCCTGCAAAGCAGAGCTGGGACAAGAGAAAACAAAATTACATGCAGCTGTGCCTCAACTAAAAGGGGCAAGTCTAATTTTGGGCAGAGAGAATTGTTATGAATGGAGTCAAAATTCATAAAATAATAAATGTTATAGTAAATGTAATATAGTTATAAATACGAAGTATGATATAAATAA
Source organism: Motacilla alba alba (assembly GCF_015832195.1). Taxonomy (NCBI): domain Eukaryota; kingdom Metazoa; phylum Chordata; class Aves; order Passeriformes; family Motacillidae; genus Motacilla; species Motacilla alba. The sequence goes on from NC_052046.1 coordinate 24,507,078, forward strand.
GTTAGAAATAGTTACAGGAGTTGAGAAGTTGAATTCTACCATGAGGAATCTTGTCTGGGCATGTTTTAAGGAAACCAAGGAAAAGTAGCCTGCAAGATTGAGAAACCGATCGACACGCATACCACACAGAAGAACCACATTTACATGTGAAGTAAAACAGTAGTACAGAGTTTCGAGGTTTTTGGTTGAGTAAAGAATTACGCCATCAGCAGCACACCTGGCTGCTGACAACCAGAGGGAGGGATACAATACCATTCAGACTTGTAATCTGTTTCTGGGAATCCCTTAGTATGAAAGGGATTTCCAGTAAGGACTGTTTATCATGTACCAGGACTGTTTAACTGGGGTATCTCTTTAGACATGGGATTTTGTGTATTGTAAACGTGAGTATTTGAGTTCTGTCTAGCACAAGACAAGAAGTCGATGAATTATTCCCAAGACATCGAGAGCTGGACCATCTTTCATCTGATAGCATTATCCTGGACCGGAGAAGCTTTTTGGACTTACTTGATTAAGAAAAGGACAAAGGACATCCTGGCCCGCGGCAAGAAAAAGAAAAAGAGTATATGAACTGAACTCAAAAACGCAGTGGTGTGCCGCCGCACTCTGAAGCAACCAGGGCTCAGAGCTGTGCAGCGTGTCACCCAGGGTCTATTCCCGGGCTAGACTCTGTCCGATTAGTGGCTAACCTAGATTTTGTCATTCAATCGCGAAATAAATTTTATACTTTGTTATTTTTTCATAATTTGGCTCGTGCAAATTATTGATTCGATTTGATTGGCAATTTCATTCATAACAGAATCAAAATTTCTCATTGGTTTAGACTAAGTGGTATGCTATGATTATTCAGTATTGAGTAGGAAAAAACTGTTGTGTGTGAGATATGGTGGAAAAGGGTTTAGAAGAAGATGGATGCTGTATAGAATTGGCTTGGAGAAGAAGGGACAGGAAAAAAACAGTGGAGGTTCCAAGTGAGGAAGACCCTTGACTATAGGCATGCAACACTGCTGCTTACTACATTTTTTTCACATAGATTATATGGATCAAATTACACTTAAGCTGAGCTGTCTTTCCTCGCAGTAATCCTGACAGAATTATCATTATTTTCCCCCTCACCCTTTCCTAAGTGTCCTGAGGAAAATCTTGTCCCTTCTCCTTGTAAATCATATTTGCCATTGCTACCAGGAGAAGCATGATTTGGTCTCTTTCATCAGCCAAACACTGCCTGGCTCAGCATGTCTATAGACAGTCAGTAACAGCACCAGTAACTGAGGTTAACACAAAATTAGTGTATTGCACTGGCAGTCATTATTTTCTAAAACTGAGAAGCTCCTTCTACTTTTTTTTTTCAATAAGAGTTATTACAGTGTTAACATTTTATGGCCTTGGAAGCTCCACTTATTACCATGCTTGTGTGTTTTCCATTTTAATAGAAGTAGGACAGACACTGTGTAGAGGTCAAATGTCATCACTTGACACCGTAAGAGGTGTCAAAACACAGGGCTCCAATTTTTAAGTCTACCCTCTATGGAGAAGACTCTCTGATGATGCTTCTAAGAATAAACGACTCTTCTCAGGTTCCTCAGCCCTGGCTTAAGTGATGCAGTTGTCAGAGATGGAAATACTATAGTTTTTGACTCAAACATTTTCATGAAGGACTTTTAGAACTGCATAACAAAAGCTGCACAGAATACCACCACACCCTGAATAGGCCTTCCGAGTGAGGCTTGGGACCATCCACTGATGAAGATTACCATTCACTGATGAAGATAAGCTAAAACTCAGGAACTGAGGACATACACATTCACAAAGCATGAGCTTAGCACTTTGGGGAGGAGATGACACCCCCAGGGCTATCAGCTGCCAGGCTCCCACAGCCCCTGCACCAAAAGGTGGGGGGAGACAGGCTTTGGGTGTATGCTTGAAAACCTCTGGTGAGAGGCGCAGGGAACGCCCATCCTTCGATGTACAGACCAGCTCAGCTGCAGGGCCCTTCTCCCGAGGGAAAGCTTATCCACAACAGAAGGGGGTGACATGGCCCATCAAAGGGCCCCCTCCAAGGGTCCCAAGACCCTGCACCAGAGCACTACAGAATTATGCAACAGACCCTCAGTGTTGCAAGGGACAGTGTCAAACTGGCCCCCTGCAAGGGAAACACATGAGCATTCCCACCTGGCCCAAAGCATGTATTAATCCATGGAATTTTATACTCTTCGATGTATGGCAGCATGGTGTGGGACCACCTCACCATCAAGAAGACCAGATGGAGGAGAGCAACAACACATCATTGAGACCCTCGGATGGGTGATATGCTTCCTCCTAACCGCTGTCACACTCTCCCTATCCCCCTTGCCCCCAGGCACACTGATTTTTCCATTTCTTTCTTTCTTTCTTTTCTCTTTCTTATTCTCTGCTTCTTTTACTATTAAATAAAATATATCAATTTTTTGGCACCGACATCTAACCTCATTTGGTTATAATCTCATTTTTGGGTATATTTTGAACCTTTAAAGTTCTTTCCGGTTTATACACAGAGACTTGCTTTCTTTGCTTTTCTAGGTTGAAACAGGATCAGAACAGCGGTGGAGGAAGGAGTCTACCTTCACAAACCCTCCTTGGAGATGTTTCATAAATAAAGATTATGCCAGTGAAGATGGGATATTTGTAGTTCCATGGTGCTGCTGAACTCAGCTGGGTAACCAGAGGAAACAACATTGCGGAAGTCTCCTTCATCCTGATTGGTTGGCATAAGAAACCCAACACAGGAAAACTAATGAGTTCTCCTGCCCTGTATTTAAAACAGTAGCTGTGATGCTACTGTGAAATTAGTTTATGCTTTTGCAAGTCACATTCATCTCTGTTATAATACCAGGTTTCAACAAAAGAGTCTTAGGTTGTACTTGACCCAAAATGAATGGTCAATTTGACCAAAGTGGATGGTAGCCTACAGAATACTCTTTCTCTGCCGTTCTTTTATGTTATTTGGATTAAAATGGATTTTGAGGGGTTTTTTAAAAATTGAAACAAAGTCTATAAAACTGTTGGTATATTTTAAAAATATAAAAATTACAGCATTTTTATTTCTTTTCTAAAAGCTACCTGATGATCTGGTAATGTCGCTGGCTGGGCTACGGGGTGTACCCAGGAGCTGCATCAAAGCCGGATAGCATAGCTCTGAGGGGGGCTAATCAGCCCAAGCTCTGGCAGCGCCTCCAGCCTACACCTTAGCAAGCCTTTAGTGATATTCAGCTCAGTGATTATCAGCTCATGAGTGATTTCAGCTCTTTGGGCTTGCTAGGCTTGGCTGGGGCACGCAGCAGGCACTCGGGAGACCAGGAAAGAGAGGAGAGTGCTGTGTGAGGTTCCAAGACGATGTCTTTATTGGTCTTCTTCGTAGCTCTTCCACGGAGTGTCTTGAAGGGTCTCAGGGACAGCGGCTCCAACGAGCCGGGCAGAAACAGGGGTTTATATAGGGTTAGGGAGGATTGAGAATTGTCCAATGGTAAGGGTTAAAGGAAAGTGACCTATAGCTTTACAGAGAGATAAGCCAGGGTCCGAGAGCGGGAGAGAGGGGCTCCTTTTGTCCAGTCATCCTGACTCAGCATTCTGTCTCTGAACGCCAAGGCAGGTTCGCAGGGCCTGTGCCTGCTACAATCTGGATTTATTTCACTTTTTTTATTGTGGAGCGACTAGGGAGATATTTTTTGTGGAATTGCATCATCAGGAAGAGAAGTTTGGGGATTACTATAATTATATGCATTGATACATAATGCAGTAGCAGTTGATCTATGAATTTGGTAGTTACAGAGTTAATTTGCAGCAGTAATTCTGCAAAATAAGCTAACCAAGTTCAAATCACTATGCCAACCCCCCCCCCCAAAAAAAAAAAAAAAAAAAGAGGGAAAAACCCACCACCAACAATGAAAAAACCACAACCACAATGTAAAAAAAACAACAATCTGTGTTGTGCAAAATCAGGCAGGAAAGGTGGACAGAAGAGAGGTATTTCAAACAAGGTAGAATTTTATAAGAACTAAAACACAAAGCAAAACATCAGCTGATGCAGTCAAAAGTCCTAAAAGTCCTTGTAGATCTCATACCATCTGTGCATGGGCAAAACAGGAAGATATTTCCTTTTCATAGTCATATCTTTATCATCAATTTAACTAGAGTCTGCTCTTTGTACTTTCCCCTGTTTCCACAGCAGTGGAAAATGAGAAGGACAGGTCCAATGAAGCTCTGCAAAGGAACATCAGTGTCGGTCAAAGCCATGACATCAAAACTGTGAGACATTATTCCAACTTTGGCTTTTGAGATGGTTTTAAAGCCACTTCAATGCACAAATTTAAAATATACCATTTTAAAAACTGCATTACTTAGCAACTCTTCTGCATGCTGACACCAACAGAGATTAAGAAAAACTCTAGAAGTAGTTCATCTGACCCAAATTCTCTGTGAGGAACAGCTGCATTGGTGCCAATAATGTACCTGTCTTAAATGCTGCTGCCTCTGTAAGTACCTCTAAGAGAACAGGGCCTTTTTGGACAGACAATTACTTGGGAGGAATGGGTCTGCCATAATTCTTGACACCTGTTTTTTTGTAGCTGGGTTATTTTTGGTGGTTTCCATGGCAGATAAACATTACCTGTCTTGCAGGGACGCCTCACTAAACTCCAGCTTAGAAATGGCATTGACTGGTGGGACTGAAAATTTATAGATCATATTTGTGCAACTGTCTTACATAATTCAAGAACACCTTGATGAGTTGTCATCACAAGGGTTTTTTAGATCTTCTTTTGATTTAGCTTTTCTCAGGAGGAGATGTTTCATCTGACAAAATTAAACTTCAAATTCTTTAGTTCACAAAATATCATGCATGAATTCACATGTTGTCTTAGGTTGGAAATGGGTGTGTATATTCTATTCCTATCTGTTAAAGGTGGGGCAGTTATCTTCTGTTAATTGGGCAGTTTTCTTTATCTCTTCTACAACCAATCCTCCCTCCAGGGATTTATCTTCTGTTAGTGGGCCATTGAGTCTCCCTACATGACTGATAAAATTACATCATCCCATTGTGAGAAGCTCTGCCCAGAGGGAGGAGCCAAGCATTCCTCTCTGGATAAAATCTGAGATTTTAAGACCACAGTCAGCCTTTTCTCCACTGGATTCCAAGAGGGGCAGCTATCTTCTCCACTGGATTCCCAGAGGAAGACCAGGCCCATCTACACCACCACCTTCAGAGGAAACCTACACCCTTCTACAAAATCACTGTTTCAACAGAACCACGTCCAGGAGGACCTTTTGCTTGTCCAGAGCACTTTCTACTTCTCATTTCTTGGTTTCTTCTTAAAATAATCAGAAACCCCATTTAAATAACTACTCTCCTGTTGTGGTGTGTTTTTGTTTTATTCGTATGTTTACTGTTTGATTTGTAATTTTGTAATTTCCTTATGCTGTCTTTTGGTCTCTGCCCTTTTCCCAGAACTTTCTTCACTCCTCCTTTCATTAAATGCCAGTTTTTCCCCAAGCCTGCCTTCCCTTGAGAAACTTCCCTGTCAGTTTTGTATTTCTTCAAACTCCATTAGTTCACTGAAAATGTTTTTTCCCTTGGGATTCTTCATTGGTTGACATATTGTACCCCTGCCTTGTATTTTATCTCTAGTTCTCCTGATTAGTTAAAGATTGTATCCTCCCCTGAGCCCTCCCCTTGTTTATAGGCTGTTGTGAGCCCCAAGTTTGGAGTCCTGGGACACTGAAGAGGGGAAGTTTTACCATTGAATAAAGTTACCCCAGGAACCATGGTGCTGCTCTTTGGTTTATGCTGCGCCATCACTGGAAGCTGGGATTCAACAGGACTCAAAGTGGGAGTTTGTCACCCTCCCTGTCACGAGAGCAACACTCTCCCACTGCAGGTCCCTCACTTTGCGGCTGAGCTGCCTTACCCCACAGCACACACTGCCAGGCAGCTCTTCATTCACTCAACAGCTCAGAGTAGCATTGTGCAAATCAAAACAAGTTAAATTACAGATAGATTGTGATATTTTAATGAAATGTCTAGTCACTAAGCAGCCTCACTCTTGTAAACTCTGACAATGAATTAGCTCTTGTATGAGCTACAGTAATGGAGCAGACACAGGGAGAGATGCTGAAGCTGTGTTTTGTAAGATCTGCACCAAAGAGTCCTTCCTAAAGCAGAGGTACCTCCTCCAGCTCCTGCACCACAAGGCTGAGCTTCTGAGATGACAGCCACCCCACATGACCTAGTCACAGGCAGGCCTTGCTGTTTTTCACCTTTGTTATCACTATAAATTTATTGCTTTCTTAATTGCTTCACGCTACACATATTTTCCACATGTATTTATAGTACCTCCATAAACCCTTCATGGTCAGAGTGAAAATGAACCTAACAGACCTTTTTAGTACATTTGTCACACAAGAACTCTAGAAATGGGTGTCGTCATTGTTTTGAGTAGAAAAGTTGCCAAAGGTTAAACCAATTGCTGCTAAGTTGGAGTTTAAACTATTAGTTGTTAATAATTTCATGTTGTAATCACCTGTTGTTAATAGTTTTTCTTTAATTACCTGTTGTTGATGGTCAGAAATCCCTCTCCCATCGAGTATCCCCCCCCCCACCCCCCCACCCCCCCGCTGCTTCCTGGGAGATGGCACCTGGGACTAAAAAGGTTAAATCAGAGCTGGCATGCAAATGTAAGGAACCAGCATGCAACTGTGTAAACACCACCCAGCAAAAAACCCCTACAGCAACTGGAAGACCAGGAACTGGAATTAACAACTGGAATTAAGGATCTAAGTGATGTCTAAAGGTGACCAACTGAATCCAGTGCCTGTTAAGATCCTTTTTACCCCTCACCCTAAATTTAAAGGATGTCAGCTAGAAAGAGGACCTCGAATGTTAAACCAAAAACTTGGAAACTCCTGATACTGCCACAAGAATGGAGTCCCCAGCTCTGCCTGCATACCAGCGGATAAACCTGCAATCTTCTTCCTCCTCCTCTGTGCCACTCCTGGGAGCAGTGGCAGCGTGTGCACAACCCATCGGTTCTCCCCACCTGAGCTGATTTCTTTTTAATAAAGGCATTAAAAATGAGAAAGATCTCCTGCCCTTATTTATTTCAGTCATTGTCATCATAGTAAGAGACAGGTGGTATCCTCCTGTAGTATTCTGAAAGTAAAAAAAGTTCTAACAAGGTTCAGTTGTTCATTTCTATTAGTATTGGGTACACTATGGCTATGCATCCCTGCATTTTCTACACTTGTTATGGATTCAAATATTGCCGATGCAAGCTTATGAAATTGATAGAACCATGAGTCTATCCCCAAGTACCATGGTGATCAACAATTACAGCCAAACTCCCACTGGAGATGATAGAACTGGCCCCGGTGACTTCAGCAGCGGAAAGAGCCTTGCTATTCCATTCGCAAAGAAATTTAGAGGCACCATTCAGTGCCATGATTTCACATTAAAGTAAAATAAATAAAATATTGAAAAAAAATTAAACCAGCAAAGCTAAATACCTTCTGAAGCATCTTAGAAACTTAGAGGTAAATCAGCCTATTAAAATCTGGGTTTTCTTTTTTTATTTGCCTGAGTTGAAAAGTAATGCTGGCCCTGGTCAGTCCACAGTGCTGAGAAATAGAAACAGTTTTTATAAGAATTCTAGGTGAGTGTGGTTTTGTGTGCACAAGCTGATCATATTTGGTTTCTCATGGGAACCAGCATGTTTTACTGCATTCCAGTCAAATAGTGTTACACTAAGACCACTTCTTGATTCATTAATGCTAGTAGGAATTTTGCCATTGAATTCAATGGGAACAGAAAATTATACATCTTCAAAGTTATGACCTATTATTCCAAAAAGCCTTAATTCATATTTATGTAGATTGTCTAGGAGGAAAAAGGTGCAAATTTAAAAAAAAATAAAGGAAATATAATTTTACATACTGATTATTTACTTAATTTAAAACAAGCTTAGAGAAAGGGAATTAACGTCAAAACAGATTTTAGAAACATAGAAAGATAAATTTAGGGATATCTGTCTAAATTTATTCAGTTCATAAATTATTATAAGATTATACTTTTCAAATTAGCATTCAGATTAGTCTGTACTTGTCACATCGTTATATATGTTGGTGTCTTTCAGCTTGTCAGGACAAGGTGCAGCATGAAGAGCTCATGATGGCATTAGTCAGGCTGCCCTGATAATTTTTTTTAGTATTTTTCAGCCCTTTTATACGGCAGCATTTTTTTCAGAGTGTCTTAGTAAGGGATCAAATATCTGTGGCCCTAACTCCAGGCACAAGGCACTGTGCTTAGCCAGTGAAGACTTGTCAAGCTTGGGAAGTCACTTTTGGGACAGAGGCTGGAGATAAGGAATTTGGGAAGACATGAAGAGTTTCAGAGTGCTGCTACTGTTGTCACTGGAGGGCCCACTACAATGCCCAAGCATTTGACCCAAGCATTGTGGCTTTCTTGCTCTCATTATCAGCAGCAAAACCGATTTCACAGATGCAGGAGCTTTTTTTTCCCCACTGCAGGAATCTGTTGTGCCTACCCTGTCAGTGCACAGATCCCATCCACAGTGTTACATAAATCACTCAAAAGAACTGATCCATAAGCTTCCAAGAGTGATGGCAAACAAGCAAGAGAGAAAAAAGTGTTAATCTTCTTAAACAATTATCATCTTTTTAGATAATTCCATATCTTTGTATATAGTTCCTTTGGTCAGCAATCCAACATCAGTGCTTTTCAACCCTTTAAACAGTGGGCACTTCAGTACTTCCCCTCCCCAGAAAACAACTTCCCTGATATCCTGTCACACTGGGTGCTCATACACAATGACTTTTTAATGATTCTTACTTCACTGTGTGGAGTTATGTTTTATAAAAGTCAGAGATGAACAAAGATGACTATTGTGGTATTCATGGAACTATCTCTGGATACCTGGGAAAATGAGTCCTAAAACAGAAGTTCAGAAGTTCAGAAGAATTTTATCTTGAGGTTTCCCCCCCTCCTGCCCGCCACCCCTTTTTTTTTAAGGAACATTGTTTCAGCAATGCTTTTGTGTAGCAATTAATTACACCACCCACTCCCTGGTTATATTAGTCACATGGAAGCTTTGTGTAGATATTCCAAAAGATTTAGGCTCCATCCTCTTTTGTTTCAAAATGCTGGCAGAAATTCAGATGGGATGAGCAAAATTTTACCCTTGAATATGTTACAGGGCCTAGTGCTTCTGTACAATTGCTAGTCTCATTCCTAAAAGTATATTGGGCAATTTGCTTCACCACCACTGAGAGCAGAGAGAGCCTAAACAGAGTGGGCCTTACTGACCACCCCTTGGTTCTCTAGCTCATGGATCATTTTGTGTATGGAGATCACAGCATGTCAATTCGTCTGATACTGCTGGTGGTGCACTGTCAAGATGGCGCTTATTGCTCTTCCATGTTCAGGACCCCTACTATAAATGGGTTTTCTGATAGTGCAGGCAAAGTATTCAATTTCTTAATATCTTCTGCCGCTACAGCAGCTATTCCTAAAGCCCTTCTGAGTCCCTTTGGGTCTTTGTAATAGCTGTTCCAGAGGAACTCTAAGCCCAGAATACACAGAATCTCTGGGCTGGTCACAATAGCATGTTTCTTCAGCCACTCCTTCCCAGTCAGACGGACCTCAGCTTCCAACAAGGACAACTGCTGTGATCCCTCTGTCACCCTAGCAATGGAAACAGATTCTGTCCCCACTTGTCCCGATGGCATTAGGGTACACTGCACACTGGTATCAACTAAGGCGTCATATTTTTGTAGCTCTGATGTGCCAGGCTATGGCATCCACACTGTCCAAAAGATCCGGTTTTCCCGTGCCTCTTCCTGGCTAGAGGCAGGGCCCCTCTAGGCTTGTTTATGATTTCCTTCCTGGGCATACATACTAAAGGTTCCTTCAAGGGGATCTGACAAATCATTCCTGACAGCTTGGTTATGGGAGGTTGAGGTTACCTTCACTTTAGTAGAACTCCCTTGGTTAGTGTTTCCCTCCTTGAGTTGACACACCCAGCCAGGACAGAAGTGGGTTTCCCATCCCACTTTCCCATGTCTTCCCCATGGTCGTGCAGGAAGAACCATAAGTCAGCTCATACTGTGTACCCTCTCTCTATAGTTGGAAAACATTGGGCTCTGGTTTTGGGGCCTGTAACTTGCACTGGTGCCTTATGGGAACTGCTCCTCCTCACCTCCTCTCTCACCACCTCCCTCATCTCTTCTTTGAGGTTCTTAATCCCTGCAGAGAAATGAGCCTCCATCGGGCCATTGATCATACTCCTGTCATTTCTAAGCTTGTTGGCAACAGACCCCTCTCTCTCTTGGTAGGTGTCAGGGTGGTTATGCAGGTTAATCTTTTTTTCATCTCTGAATGCTAAATAGAATAGGTTTAACAGGCATATTAGCAACACCAACTACTCTATGATATCATTAGCATTTAGAGTGGATCTGAACCCTTGGAAAACTGGTTGGGCAGACCCAAAGAGCTGGTTGAAGGGTTGGGAGAAATATGACCTGATATCCTGTTGGTCAGGGTGTTGGTAGCCATCTGATTAAATGGTGGCTGCAGTCCTCCTGGAGTGACAGACGTGGTTCTGTTGAAATAGTGATCTTGTAGAAGGGTGGAGTTTTCCTCTGAAGGTCTAGTGGTGGTGTAGATGGGCCTGGTCTTCCTCTGGGAATCCAGTGGAGAAGAAATCTGTTCCTCTTGGAATCCAGTGGGGAAAGGCTGTCTCTGGTCTTCCAAATCTCATATTATGTTCAGGTAGGAATGCTTGGCTCCTCCCCATGAGGGGAGCATCTCACAATGGAATGAGGTAATTTTATAAGTCATGCAGTGAGATTCAATGGCCCACTAACAGAAGATACCTCCCTGGAGGGAGGATTGGTTGCAGAAGAGATAAAGAAAACTGCTCAATTAGCAAAGATAACTGCCCCACCTCTTACAGATGGCAAATAGAATACACACTCTCAGCTACATCTTTCAACCTAAGCCAAGCACACAATGGTTATTTTTATAAGTCTATATATATCAGTTTCTCTGGGTCTGGATTGAAGACACTTGAGAGAGTAGTTCATGTTCGGACTCAGGTGTTTATTATTTCTTATCAGCAAAACAGTCTCATTACTGTAAGTTCGACTGTGAGTTTTCATTAGCAGGCACAAAATGGCTAACAATCTCTTGCTACAAGATCTTTTATGACCAAACTATTTAATTAAGAACTGACACCTATATTATTTTCCCTTTTAACCCAATAACTGATTCCAAAGAGTGCACAATGCGGACTTTTCTGCCCAATTACAAAATGCCACCCAAACCCATGAAGAAGAAGGAAGAAGAAGCATGAAAAAGAAACCCAGGATGACACCCTGTGCCTTCCACCTTGCTTCCATTCACAATATACTAAAAATCCCAAAACCTAAATTTCTCAGCAAGTGATACACTACACTACTCTCTATAATCTATTTCACACTTTTGTGGATTCTAGTCTATCTTGAAGTCAAGGAAGCTTTCTCCATGAATGAGGGTCAAAGTCAATGCTCCCCTGGGGGTCAGGGCACCCCAGAGCAGACAGAGAAATGTTCCCAGTGCTCTGGGTTTCCACATATATATTTAGGGTAAAATTAAAGTTGTTATCTTTATCCTAGAAACATGTCTATAAGCCAGCATTCTGGGGTGATCTCCTCCTGCGAACATCACCAGGGCACTTCTTTCCCAGTTTGAGGGCAAGAAAGCAGTTCACTCAGAGGAGCTCAAGACATGTCACATGTATTTCCTCTGGTGTGTTCAGGCTGCTGATTCTTCATTGGTCTCATACAGCTACAGTAATCTGCTTGAAGAAAGTGGCAGAGCAGCAGCTGATAAATTAAGATCCAACCATACAACAGTGCAGCTGTCCATGTGAGGTGGTCAGACTACTGTCTTCCACTTCTCTGCTCAAAACCAGATGTCCTAGGGTGACGTTATGATGCTTGTATCCCCCAGTCATGTGTTCTTTTTATGCTGGATATTGTGTTCTGTGCCTTCAAGACTACCTCCAAAGAGTGAATGTTTTGTTTTGATTTTGTTATCAGCCTGCTCCCTCACAGCTGGTGGGACACAGAGACTGGGCAGTACATAGTGGGGCTTTTGCTTTTTGCTTGGCTTTTTGCTTTGCTCTTGCTCCTGCTTCTGCTTTGCTCCTGCTTTGCTCTTGCTTTTTCCTTCTGCTCATTAGTTAATTTAACTAAGCAGTCTGAATTTTTCCCTGGACTGTTTTTCCTTTCCCTTTTTTGGAACTACTCGTACTTGCTCTGGACTGGGACCTGGGAAACACCAAGAGTTTGCACTTTGTGGCCTGCAGCAGCCATTCCCAGGGCTGGAGGGACTGATAACAGAGTGACCACTCCCAAGAGAGACTTTCTGAATTTGTCATCTTTTTCAGAGCGGTGAAAGAATGTTGTCATCCAGTACTGTTCATTTTGTGTGCTGGGGAGTGCTGTGCCTGTTAAATAAACAGGTTTTTTCCACTTCTCTCTGAGCAATCCTTCCTGAACCGGTTGGGGGGGAGGGGCCATCTGGGTTTGCTTTCTGGAAGGGCCCCCTTTTGGAGGTTTTCTACCAAATTTGCTCTAAACCAGGACACCAGACCATATCTTTTCCCAGTGCCACTCCCCTGAGCCCTGTCACCCTTCCACTGATGACCATTATGGGCTTTCACTCTAGTGCAGCAATAATACTGTCTTTGGTGTTTCTGCACTTACACTATGATGAGCACTGTTGTTAAAAACTAGATCTCACTCCGTAATCTAAGCAATATTGTATTAGCACAAAAGTAATTAAAGTTATCATATTTCCACTGGACAATTACTGTCATTCGTGTAAACTGGGCTTGTTCCTTAAAGCATGCAACACAGACCATCTGATCAGAAAATCACAAGAATAACAAAAAAAGCAAGCAAATCACATTGCTTTATCAGCACAGTATCATCAATACAGAAAAAAGAAAAAGAGGATTCTGATTGATCATCATTTAAAATGAGACGATAGAGAAACCTTACACACTGCTAATTCAGACTTTCCAGCAAAACTCATCTTACAACACTCTGTATTTTTTCCCACAATAAGGTCAGTTTACCAAAAGGAACAAGTGCCTAACATGACTAATACATTACTCAACTACTTGTATACACACATTTATTTTTCTTAACTGGCCTCACTATTCAGAAAGGTAGACATGGTGCCATGATAAAAAGAGTAATTTAAGAGACTTCACAGAAGCTCTCTACTGTGAAGGATTAAATTTTCACTTGAATGCTCACATTTTCACATCCTTTTCATTGCAGAAATAGTCCCCTTTTTAGTGACAGGGTTTTTTGGTTTGTTTTTTTTTTTTTTTGCAGACAGAGTCTGCATTTTGGGGTTTTCTTGTGTTGCTGACCAGGAATCTATAAAATGTTAGAGCACATTTGCCCCATGGGATGACCACAGCTAACTCAGAGGTACATCACTGTGATGATTGTGGTTACACAACCAACCCTGTCCAGCAACCTCTTCCATCTCTGCACAGATGGGAAAAGTACAGAATGACTAAAGTAAGCCAATTTCCCAAATCATTAGTTCCTAGACATATTTGCAGGGCTGGCTTTCATAAACTTTATATCTTCCATACACTGGCAGAATGTTGACTCTCATCTGTTTTTCCCCTTTTCTCAGCAAATTTAGATGTTAAAGGGCAATAATTAAAAGATATCTCCATGCAGATTACAGGAATAATTGTGGGCTTGCCTTTGTGAGCACTTAGCAACATGGTGAGGTGAAGTTCCTCCATAGTCCTGAGAGGAATAGTGGATTTGTCTTTAAAACAAGCTGTGGGTCTGCTGGTAGATAAAAGTAGCCCTGGGAGATAAAAGAAACAATGGGAAGGATTCCACTGATTGATGAATGGAAAAATATATTTGTCTTTACAAATAAACTTGCTTGCTGATAAATGAAATTAGACATTGAAAGATTAAAGAAACAATGGGGAAGAAAAACCCCTAAATTCAATAAGAATTAAAAATTAAAAAGGAGGTTCATACATTAGAAGGAAATCTTTGGTATCAGGTGTATCAGGAAGTCTGTACCTCTCCAGTACCTCAACCAATGGGGAAAGAGAGAAGGGTATGCAGCTGGGAAATTAGGATAAAAAAGGAGGCTGTGTCCTCCAAAAATTTGAGAGACCCCAGTGGAATGCCCCATGGCCTCTGCCTTTATTTGAATAAAGTCAAAGGACTCCTCTGTCCCCTTTTTGGACATAAACCTCTGATGTTTGTGAACTAATTTTCCCAACAGTCCGATTGGAATATCTCTGAAAATATAGTTATAAATGTAATTGCCAATTAAGCCGGATCAATAATTTGCAAGAGTCAAATTATTATACAATAACAAAGTATAAAATTTATTTTGCATTTGAATTCACAATTTAAGCCAGCCACAAATTAAAATGGACAGAGTCAAGCCCAGGACATTGGCTCTGGGTGACACACGTATGCAGCTCTGAGCCCCTGTCACATCAGAGAGGTAGTGGCACATGATGGTCATGTCTGAGTCCAGTTTTTATACTCTTTTTCTAGCTGGAGGCAAGGAAGTCCTTTGTCCTTTTCATAATCAAGCAAGTTTCCAAAGCTTCTCCGGTCCAAGGATAATACTATCAGATGGGTAAACGGTCCAGTCTCTGACGTCTTGGGAATAATTCATTGGTCTCTTGTCTTCTGCTAGATGAGTTCTCAAAATTACCAGTAGTCCTTTACATGTTAGTGGATTTCCCCGGAACAGACTATAGGTTCAACAAATTATCATAAAATACGCTATCTCTTCAGCTATCTGTGGCCAGGTGTGCCACTGATGTCTTATTCCATGATTTAGTTAAGAATCCCAGTTCCTGTGCTGTCTCCTCTTCTTCACATGTAAATTTAGCTAGACTATAGGTGGTATGTGTAGAACAACTGGTTTCCCAATCCTGAGAGCTTTTTGTAAAACCCCATCTCTTGGCTTTGGTAACTAACCTGGGCATGTTTCCTTTAGCAGTTTTCATGTGGATAGTGTAGCTGTAAACCTTTAATATTCTTAAAACAGAGCTATGTGCTTATAACAGATCCATATTTCAGTGCATTCATAATACTAGATTTATAATGACACTATATTCAATATATTTATACTACAATACTATTTTATGTGCCTATGAATTTTGACATATCTATAACAATATGGATGCTGAACAGACACAATAGGCGTTTCAAAAAAAGCACATGGAGAATTGGAGGAAAACCTGGGGTTTTTTTCAGATTTGGCAAATTCTCTAAAGCACCATAAATTTTGGTGACATTTGCAAAAGTGAGCTGAGTTTCACCCAAAGAGATGGAACTATTCTGGCTTGATATGGAATAAGGTCAGCATAACCGATTAAACTAGTTGGTTTATTATAGCGTGTTGTTCAGTTTTTGCTAGTTACCTGCTGAAACACTGAAGTAGGTTGTGCACATTGAAACACGCCTAAGATTTACTCAGTCCTCTGTAATGGCTTGAGAGTTTTCTTCCCAGTCAAAGCAATTTCTTCCACTAATCTCTTAGGCCTATTTTTCTCATACCCTATTTTAAAACATAGAAATATAAAGAAGGTGACAAGCAGGGTCAAGAAGAGAAGTAATTCCTAATAGACAGCAAAATGCAATCACTGTATTCCTGGCAAAAAGGTAAATTATTACACCACTGCTTTTCTAAGATATGAATGAGTAGAGGAGTTATTACTTTTTCTTTTATTTGTTCAGGCATCCTTATACTTTTTTCTTCTAACATTTCTCCAAAAGAAATTCTTTCTCCTGTGCTGCTGTTTGCTTTATGGTAAGTTTTAGAATAACTACAAAAGGATGTCATAAATGAGAAGAAACTTGTAACGAAATTCCACTCTAACATACTGCCTTTTCTCCCTATGAGGAAAAAGTAAACTTTAAATAAAATTACATAAACGTAATCCCTTAGAAATGTCCCATAAAAAGGATGTAATACTGCTAAGCAGCAAAATATCTGATGTTACAAGCTTAGATGCACACTGTTGATCCATCACAAATTTTAAAAGATAATTAACTAGACCTTTTTACTGCAATGCCTAATCCTGAGGCTTGAAAATTCTGGTGTCTTCCTGGTCAGTATGTTTTCTAATGGACTGCTCTCCTTTAAATTTGTTGTAGAATATTTGTTGCAGCTTATTTGTTGAAGTACAATAATTTTGATCAGTCACAGCCTGTTCCAGGACAGCTGAGAGGTAGAATCTGAGCTAATGTGAAGGGGAAGGACACAGGATCAATGGTGTTTTGCAAACTGAGGTTCATTTATACTGCAAAGCGTGGCTGGCAGCAGATTTTTGAGGGGCCAGACCATCAGTAGAGAGCCCATCACAGCCCATCAGTCTTTTGTTATGTCCTGGCATCTGCCGACAACTGACTCTGATCCTCTTTTTTAAGTATTTTCTCCTTGTATTCAAATTTTATCTTGAAGAGAGTGCTCAGAATTGCATTAGAGGCTCAGGATCAGAGAGTACCTGTGAATTTACACAGTGACTTTAAAAGCTTCTTCAGGGTCTTTTGCTCATGTCCACATAGCTACCAGCAATGTCAGTGATAATGTAAATCAAATTGAGCACCCAACACTGGATGAAACACAAACCTGTTCACATAGGCTTCCTTCCTACTTTAAGAATTTCTTTAATCAACTCAAATAAACTGTCTGTTATCCCTCACCTCCCTTATTTACCCTTTACTCTTTGTGTCCACATTTGGAGCCTGGTCTGTAAAGAGAGACAAGATAGAGTTGAGGTACAGGCAGCAGAACATGCCTGCAGAATGTCATGGCAGCAGAGAAGCTTGTCTCCACATGACCTTGGGGGGAGAATATGCCACATGGAAGACACCCTTTGGACAGGAGCCTGCCAGAACCTGCCAGACACCTTAACAGCATGTGGCCACCCCTATAAGGACATTGAGAAAGTGTGTTGCTGACATAGCAATGTGTGATAGGGTTGCTTAGTGAAAAATACCATATAACGAAAGAAGTGAATTTTTATACACTAGAAGAAATGTATAAAACAAGCTCATTTCTCTCAATAAACGTCTCAGTATCCCTGCTGGTCTGAGTCCATGCCTAGGTAACTACACTGGTCTGCACTTGACATCTGTTGCTTTTGAACAGTATTTTAAGCCATATCTCATTTCAGCTGTTGTTTCTTACTTCCTCAATACTTTTTTGACCTTGACATATTTAAAAAGTCTAGCTCTACATTTTCATAGCTTTATGACTTTCTTACCTGTCTAGCAGTCATCCTGCAGATGTTACCAAGAAGACCCTACCAAGTTAAATCTTGAATTTAATGCTATTAAATGATCTCTGAAAGCTGTTTGAATTCTGTCACGAGACAGGTTTTCAGTACTCAAAACTGCATTTATTTTTCTACCAAAAGTTTTTGCCAAGCATTGCAAGGTAGTCCAACTAGGGCAAAAATATTTGTGATTGCATGTGTACAGTGATGAGCTATACATTAAATGGTAAGACACTGGAAAAACACTCTGGATTTAGTGCAGAGATAAAAAAAATGTATCCAGAGGTACTAGGGAAATAAAAACTGAAGAAACACAGGAATATTATCATGTCATGGCTTAAATTTCTGCTGCTTCTATGACTTGAATATTCTGTGAAGTTTTGGTTCTCCCTTTCAAGACCAAAAAAAAAAAAAAAAGGCGTAATAGAAGCTAACAAAGATATGAGCAAAGGGCAATAAGTATGATCACATAGGAAAAAAGAATTTGTATGAAAAGAAATTAAACAGGCTAGGCTTCTTGGCTTGGAAAAGTATGAAAGGGAAGAAAAAAATGAACACGAGGCTGCAAACTGTGATTACTCGCAACATAAAAAATAGATTAAGATAATTTAACTGTGAAATTTACTTCCATGGAGGCAAACTGCAGCCAATGTTCTAGGGACTAATTGTTGAAAAGGATCAAAATGAAGAAAATATTGAAACAATATCACAGAGGGTAAGTTCCCTGATGGCTATGAAAGGGAATAATCTAGACACAACCTCTAAATCAGAATATTCCTATATTGCTGTTTTTGGGGACAAGATAGAAGACAGAAGTTTATGCACACATACATGATCCTGTCTCTTATTCTTTTAAGAGTAATTTTAGAATTGCTGGTAGTGCATGTCATTATTTAAAGGTCCCAGAGTGAAGTTTAGACAGGTGGTTGTTCACCAAACAAAAAGAGGTGTCCTCAAATTCCCCCACTGATCATTGAAGTTACATTCATAGCTCAAACTATAGCAAATCTTTGCACAATCTTTCTGTAGAATTCAACCCCTATGTTTCAGGAAAAAAATGTAAAGATCAAATGAATTCTTATTCAGAAGCATTTTCTGCCTCTGTTTTCAAGTAAGAGCTCAGTGCATGCCCCTCACCCATAAGATGATTGAGGAAGGGCAGCAGGGAAAAGGAATAAGGGGAAAGACAGTCTTTCAGATGTTGCCATGGGGCTATAAATCTTGTTACAGCTTTCCACCTGATTTGCCAGGCACGTGAAAGGAGATCCATACAGCAGGATATTTAGGATTCATACTTTCATCTTTTTAATTAGATATCAAAACACATAGTTTTAGGAGCCTAGAAAAGTATCTTTTCTAATGGCTTTTTCTCATATAGTCTCTTGGGCCATTAATAGGATCCTTCACCTTTACTTAATAGCCAGAAAATTTACAGGGACTTGTTATATTTGATGCATCAGCCTAGCTAGCAAGCTTGGTTAAAATTAGTCCACAAATCCAAAAGTTTTTTAGAGGGGAATAAAATGAAGAACTGAACAGGAGATGACTAAAGACAAACATGCATGTTTGTCGGGTTTCATCCCCGGATTGGGGTGACCCCGAAAGATGGAAAAGTCTCTCCTCCAACCCGTGCTTTCAAAGAAAGACTCAGTAGTCTTCTGTTGTCTGTTCTTTAGGTTGTTTATTGTTGGTTATCTAAAAGATTCTTCTCCTGAACTGCTGTGGCCCGTTCAGCAGGTCAGACAAAGGCACACTGCACTCCCAGGGGGCTGTGCCATCTTTTATATCATACATTACGTACTACATGTTTATACTTTTCCCCCAGTGCCTATTATCTATATTGAATGGTGACTTTCTACTCTAAACCAATCTGTGAGTGCCAACATCACCAAAGACATGGAGGTGAGGAAGGAGAAAGAAAGAGGACAGGGCACACCCAAATCCCTCCATTTTAGAACTCCTGACCCCCATGTACAAAACTTGGACCCCTGTGTACAAGGCTTAAAAACCCCCTGTACAGCACTCAAAAATCCTTCCTTTCACTTCATGACTACTTCTACTACAATACCTAAACTTTTGTGTGTAGCTTGTAATTCTTCATACAGAGTTAGTAATTTGCTCCATGGGCTAAGATCAAAACCCCACATGTGTCTTTGGCTTCATGCCAGGGTCTCAGAGCCCCCTGCCAGTGGCTCTGGCCATCCAGGGCACCCAGAGGGATGTCCTGGATTCCGACATGTTCTCCTTGATAAGAATTAAATAAACCTTTGTTCATGAGGCAAAGAGATTGGAATCATTAAGGTTTAAGAGCCATAGTACTTTAGTGGGAAGCATAATAGGGGATAAAATCCCTGGAACTTCTTTTAAATCAGTTCAGTGTGTTAGTTCAGTGTTGATCGCTGTCTACTCATCCAAACGATAAGCATAGGATTTCACCACTGCTGCTTGAGAGCTCAGTCTGGATTTCCTTTCCCTCCCTGTTTTTTCTCCCTCCTCATTTCTTCCTCCCTCATTTACGTCCTGGGTTTGCTACAAGGCAGAACTACTGACCCTGCAGATTTGATTCAGCAAGCCTGTATAACAGGAACAAGGGAGGACAAGTATCTCCAGAAAGCAAAAGGCGCAGAAACTTATTCACATACACATCTGGAACAGATATGAAAAATACTTGTTTCAACTGTGTATAGTAGGGAAAAAGTAAAAAGTCGTAAGTATGTAATGCAAGGATTGGCTCTCGCAATTAAGTGATAATATATCGTGTGTATGTTAAGGGAAGTTTTATTGATGTATGGTTATGTTATTTAGTTTGTTGTTTAGACGTTCTCTGTTCTTCCCACTATCCCCTTCCCCCTCTCTGTATTGTTGCCCCCCTACAGTCTCAGTTGTCGGGGGCATGTAGAGAGAGTGCATGTACGTGTGCTCCCTTCCATGGGGCAGTTGGGAATAGGGAAGGTTTGTTGCTAAGGAGACACAGTATGACAACACTTGACCTCCAATCAAGTTGCAAGAAAGTAGTCTCCACCAATGAACAGTGAAGAAGAGTTGACTGACAGACTTTAGGAGGGACCAGGGTTGGCTGATGCAACACCAGGGGTATAAAAGCTGGAGCAGTCATTTTGTTGGTGAACATGTGGCAGTCAGTCACACGCTTCCTGTGCACTGGCCTTTTTCCTTATACAGTCCTTTGTTGTATTTGTTAAGGTTTAATAAACCTTTAAAATTTTAAAAGTGAATGGTTGTTTCTCACAATGCTAATACACATTATCTCTTCTACATACTTTTTTCCCCTCCATGGATCCTGAGTGGCTATGTATTTTAAAATATTCTTATTTATAGTAAAAGAAAATCCAATTATTTCTTAAATATAACCTACTCAGAAAGAAACTGGAGTAGGCAGAGACCTTAGCACCCATCTCTTTGTCCATAAATTTGTCTCCCAGACCACAATAAAGAACTGACAATTTTTGTCCATTTGCTGTGAGATTATTACATTGTATGGGGACACTGGTACAGTCTGAATATTTCTTTCATACAGAAATGGTTCATCAAAAATAATAAGCAGTGCCTGTATATTTTAATATGATTATATTTTTAAAGTTCCATGATACCAAGGATGAAAAAGTCACCTGACAATTCTGAATGTCATCTGCTTCAAAAGAAGCACTATACTGGTTGTTATGTGATGAGTAGAAAAAGGTGTTCATTTTTTTAAAAAAAAGTTTCATAGTTAAATTGCTGCTAAGTTGGAGTTTTAACTATTTGTTGTAATCACCTGCTGTTAATGGTTTTTCTCTAATTACCTGTTGATGGTTAAAAATCCCCCTTTCTTTGAGCATCCCCTCCCCCATCCCGCCGCAACCTCAGAGATGACATCGTGGACTGCAAAGGTGAAACCGGAGCTAACATGCAAATGTGAAAGACCAGCATGCAAAAGATGTAAACACCATACCAAATCCAGCAAAAAAACCCTAAAGCAATGAGCCAACATGGAAGTAAGATATCTAAGTGATGTCTAAAGGTGAGGGACTGAATCCAGTGTCTGTTAAGATCCTTTTAACGCCTCGCCCTAACCTCAAAAGGATGCCAACTAGGAAGGGGACCTTGAATGTGGGGCGGGATAATTAGAATCTCCTGATGCTCTTGTGAGAAAAGGAGTTCCCAGCTCTGCCTGCATACCAGTAGACAAAGTTACAATCATCCTCCTCCCCTGTGCTATTCC
Organism: Motacilla alba alba; assembly: GCF_015832195.1. Classification (NCBI taxonomy): domain Eukaryota; kingdom Metazoa; phylum Chordata; class Aves; order Passeriformes; family Motacillidae; genus Motacilla; species Motacilla alba. The sequence goes on from NC_052046.1 coordinate 24,528,681, forward strand.
TGAGAGCAGGGGTGGCGAGTGCGCAACCTGGCGATTCGCCCCACCCAAGCTGCTTTCTTATAAATAATGGCATTAAAAAGGAGAAAGATCTCCTGCCCAATTTATCACAGTTATACTGATACCCAAGAACATGATAAGCAGACAGTTAAAGCATATACCTTGCTGTGTTTTGCTCTTCCGTAACTGAGAATGGGACTTGGTCTCATTCACCGAAGTACATTGATGGGAAGTTGAAATAAGTTTTTACTTCTGAGCTAGGCTATAGGATAGCATGGGCTTGATTCTTGTGACAGCACCTGAGATGCTCAGCACTCAACTGGCAAATGAGCAAAGCCCAGAGGCTTAAGAGTCCACATTGTCCTGCTGACATCAGAAGGGCCTTTCACATAGCTAAGTGCAGATTTCAGCATAAAGATCAAAGGACTTGGAAAGATCTTTTATGGCTCAGCAGAAGTTGTGGAATGACAGTAAAACTTGTGTTTTGCTTGGGATTGGTTATGTTTTTAAACTGGTGAGTGGAATTCTGAGCAATTGATAGTCATCAGCTGATCAAAAGGCAGTGCAGAATATCAGTGAAAATTATTATTGCACAAATTCATATTTATAGTGTGGTACATACATTTTGCAGTTCAAGTTTGAAAGTGTGCATAAAAATGAGTGTCTTGGATTATAACCTAAAGCAAGAAAAAATAATCTTGTCCTAAGTACATACAGACACTTGTACATTTTTCTTTAAGTATTGAATATCTATATATTTCTATTTATTTTATAGAATACAGGCATATGCAATATAGTTTCCGTGTCTCTGGCTTTGTGGGCAGGTTATAACTACACTTTGTATATAAATTATTTCTTATAAAAACATTGGTTTTCTTAGATTACACTGCATAGTAGATAAGCTGTAATTAGGAAAAAATATAAAATACACACGTGCAGCTTTTCAACCAAAGAAGATACTGATATTGCCAGATTGTTGCTATGGTTTGGATGTTTCTGTGTGTATGCATGCCTGTGCTTATGCATGTCTGTGCCTTTTTTTTTTTTTTTAGCATCCATCCCTGCCAATCTTTCCACTGCCAATAGGGAAAATCATATCCATGGCAATGAAGTGCACCATCCTTACCCACATCACTAATGAGGCCAATCTAAACTGTCAAATATTCTATGTACATCAAGTAAAATGGGTCTCTTTCCTTAGTCCTCTGTGTATCTTGTTTCTGTGGCTATACATGTATGCAAATAAGAATTGTCCATTTTCTCTTAGGTTGATTTAACACTGAATTTGTTTTGCACCTTGCAATGCAAAGTCATGCTCTCTTGCCATCTGGTTTGCTACATAATTGCATTATGACCATAATAGTTCTTAAATTAGCTAGATAATATCAAGTACCTCACTTGTGAGGAAGATGCAGAGTGTGCTTTCAAAGAAGAACAGTAATATTGAAGCAATATGAGGAATAAATAGACTCCACAACCTGATGTAGTTACGAAGTGGGTATGTATTGTCAGCACCCAGCACAAGCAAGATAGCTCTTGTGAAAACTTCTGCCCTGAGCTCTGGTCTGGGCCACATCTTTATTCACGAAGATGTTCCTTATGCATTACATTACGCAATCCCTTCATGCATATTCAACCCCTAGCCCCTCCTGTTCTTGCCTCGCTTTGTAATATTATGAATGTGTCAAAATTCATGAGAAAATAAAATGATATGATGAATGTAATAAAGTTATAGATGTGAAAAATAATAGAATAGGTTAAGAGTAGCTATGAAAATTAAGGGTCTATTTTTCTATCACAGGAAGCTTGCCCAGGCAAGTTCCCAAAAGCTAAGGGAAGCGGCTTGTAGGGGTTGGGAAACCTGTTGTCATATGCATACCACACATAGCCTGACTACATTTACATGTGAAGAAAGGGGAAGCGGCACAGGATTTCAGAAATTTTAACTAAGTAAAGAGTCAGCCATTAGTGGCACACCTGGCTACAGATAGCCAGGGGAGATGACATGTCCGATGGTAATCCATTCAGGCCTGTCGTCCCCCCCCCCCCCGTTGTTTCTGGGAAATCCCTTAACATGCAAAGGACTACCAGTAAGGAACTGTTTAACTTGTATATCTTCCCGGATGTGGGTTTTGTGTATTGTAAGCACGACACTCAAGCTCTGTCTAGCAGGAGACAAGAAGCCTATGAATTATTCTCAAGACATCGAGAACTGGACCATCTTCCATCTGATAGCTTTATCCTGAGACCAGAGAAGCTTTGGGACTTACTTGATTAAGAAAAGGACAAAGGACATCCTGGCCTGCGGCGAGAAAAAGAGTATAAGAACTGGACTCGGACACAGCTACGGTGTGCCACTACCACTCTGATGCATACAGGGGCTCAGAGCTGTGTATGTGTGTCACCCAGAGCCTAAGTCCCGGGCTAGACTCTGTCCGATTCATGGCTGAACCAGATTTTGTCATTTGAATATGAAATAAATTTATATTTTGATATTTCATCATAATTTGGCTCTCGCAAATTATTGATTCAATTTAATTGGCAATTACGTTCATAACAGTAATTAGATCCATGCCCTTCTGAGCATGCATTGTTTGCAGTGGTGGTCACATGGGGGGGGTCTTTGGTGGTTTCTGAGGCCGAAGATTGTGGTCTTCCTCATGATTGAACTTTTGAACTTTTCTTCTTTGCACGTGCGCTTTGGTCCCTTGGTGCTTACCTGAGTACATCTGTTGGTTTTGATCATCTTGGAGACAGAGGAGCTCCTTTATCTAGGTTTCTTGCATTCCCCGGTCTTCTCCTGGTATTGTCCTTTATCGCAAGAAGCTTCAGAAATTTGCATTTTCCTATGCCCTTTGTAGCATGGCAGAGGTTTCTTAAGTAAAAGATTCAAATTCAACACATAATTCTATAAGCTAAAATTTAAATGCTTAATTCATATTGCTAACTTAAGTGAACCCCCCAAAACCCCCATTTCAGTCCCCCCCCCCTTTTCTTAAAATATAGTAAATTCTTTTACTACAGGAGCCCTGATCTAAATTTTGACTTACTGTCATGACAGTTCTCCCTCTGTCAGGATTCCATGAGTTCTAGAGAATAAAGTCAAAAATGGGCATGCGTCTCAGCATCCTCCAATTCCACGAGTGTTAAAATAGACATCATTAAACTTATAGTAACTAAAATTAATATAACTATAATGGGGTGACATAAAGTATTCATGATCTCAGTTGTGGTTGGTGACCATCCAAATAGTGCATCCCACCAGTTATAACTTGTGTCTTGTTTTACTCTTTGCAGAACTCTGTTTATTTCTGTTATGTTGTGATGTACAGTTACTAGAGTTCTCTGCCCATTCTTTTGAATCTCTTTTACAATTTTGATTAGATCCTGATGTTTCATTAATTGTTTTACTAGGGTTAAATTCATTCCAATGGGTGTGGGTGGTAACTTGTTGTATGTTGTGTAGTTTGATTTTATTAACTGGTGGGATACGCCTGATGCTGAATATACAGAGTCATACCCCGTAACTTTAATAAAGTAGCAAATACAAAAATTGGAATGATTCTTAACAGATAAGGGTACCTTGTTCTTATCAACTTCTATCACACACAATCCTTAAACACATACAGCCATCACCTATATACACTACAGTCGGTTGGTAGCTGGGTGGATCTCTGTGGCAGTGGGGGTTTGAAGATATTTAGTCTCTCCCTGCCTGTAGCAGTGGATTTATGTTTAGTCTCTGTCTAAAGTTGTTTGCCCCCTGTCTCGCTGTGGCAGTTATAATAATTCCCGATTTTTCCCTGTCTATCCTCAAAAATCCTGCCCCTGTAGATTGGTCTGTCATGACTTGTTACACCCCTTTATCCAGACAATTTGCTGTCAGTTACGATTTTTCCTTTCTGCCATTGTTCTGTGACTTTCCCGCTCCAGGTTATGTTTACATTTGTTACCCCAGACACCTCTTGACTAGCCAGACAGTCTCCTCCTAGGATTTCACACACGCACACACACACACACCCCTCGCCCCCCCCAAAAGCCGCTGTTTTTCTCTGTTTCCCTGCTCTTTTGCACTGTCCCACTTTGAGCTGCTCCGGTCCAGCGTCTCGCTGGTTCCTGCGTGGCACTGTGTCACCTGCGCCCCTCCCACACGGTGCTGCAGCCCCGGCGCTGCTCCAGTCGCAGGAAAGAATAAAGGCAACTCAGAGAAACAAGCAAAGAGCCCTTCCTTCTTCCTTTGCCTCAATCCTTAGACATTGGATCCACATTTATCGGACACTGGCAGTCCAGGATCCCAGCCAGTGGCCAAACCGCAATTCTACCTGCCAGTGGCTGAGTTGGGATGCAGCCACCCCTGGTATGCACGCTGAAGGTGAAAGGGGATCGGAGCACGTGGGCGACCAGTGCCACCGCTCCTTCCGCGATCGGGGCGCAATGTCACATCTTGAAGTGGCAGATGCCTTGATCAGTGTCAAGGCATATGTCCTGAGCACTAATTGAATTACTGTCACAAATGAATCCCTGTTGTTCTTGAGCAACGCAAGGCTCTAGGTTTACGTTTTGCCATTTCTCCTGGATTTTCCAGCCCCATACCCTGCATTCTGAGGGGTATAATACCAACTCCTTGTGACTTAACCCTAAAGCAACAATGCAGTAAATAGTGTGAACTGTGGCATTACGTATAGAGAGCACAAAGGCACTAGCTGTGTTAGTGGTGGGATTATATATAAAACTTACCATGGTCCACCAAGACTGGAAATTTCTCTCAAAGTCTGTCCCAGACACTGTCCCAGACAATCTTTTGCACTTCAGTTGGAAACACCCTTTCACCTCCTTCTCTTATGATGAAAGCAGCTGTTGACTGTACCCATAATTGTGTTTGTATACAGGTAAAGGCTAAAGATATGTTATCCAGCACCCCCTTTAATGCGTCTGCTAGTAAGCTATGGTCTTGATCTTCAATTTCTTCCATTTCAGCAGCACCCTCGAGACTTGCCACTGACTATTTCCCAATGCCAACAGAGATGACTGTAAAGGCTGTTTTAATTTTATCAGATTGCTAGTTGCTACTGCTAATTTATTCATTATTATTTCTGAGTCAATCTCATTCAAAACCTCTAGCCCAGTCCCTAACATCCTGGTAAAATCCCTTCACATTCTGTGTCTAAAGTGTACTTGTTTTTATAGCCATCTTGTCCACCCCTCGAAAGATGACTATAGGAAGGGGGAACAAGCTGGCTGAACTGTCAAGATATTAGTTTGCATTAACAGTTCGACACGTTTAAGGGACCATTCTGGATTAAATAACAGTTGTTGTTGACCTGTATTCCTTATTACATATGGGCTGATTTCATAAACCGTAGGTTCAAGCTTAAATGGCGTATTTTGGGTTTTTGCTTGAGTGCTGGGGTGGGTTGTAATGGGCTTAGCTATAGCATTTATTTTAAATTTGAAAGACAGCCCAATAGTTTTGCAGGCCCAGAGGCAAACCACATCAACAGTTTGTCTTAATGTGAAGTTATACCAACAGTCTGATTCATTTGGATGATTGCAAATTTTCTGGTGCTTATTTACACTGATTTGGGTTGCTTTACTATGGGCAGTCTCATTAATCATTCGACACCCTATCTAAATTACCTCCCCTATGGTCCCTTGAAGTGACACAACCTCTGTTTCTGCTTCTCCTGCCTTTTATATATTTGGTTTTTGCACAAGGCCACTGTTGTTAGGTTTAAACCTTTAAAATCAGAAGGTTATCCCAAGGATCCGGTGTATTGAGTAAAGGCTTGGGACCAAGGCCATTCAGCATTGCTCTGGCTAGAAATACTTTCTAATTCTTGGATTACAACTATGATTGTAAACAACACTTCAGCAAAAATCCCCACCCACCATGATGAATTCATTTTGTCTATGTAAGTTTCAGTTTCAGTTCACCATCACCCTGTGTTATTCTCCAAGGGTCTTCTGGAGCTTTCTTAACATGGCTGTGGTGGATCCAAGTGCTTTGTTCCTTAATCTTGATTGCAGTGAAAGTAGTAAGGACTACTTGGAAGGTCCCTCCCATTGTGGTTCCAGGGCCTTCTCTGTAAGAGACTTAACATATACATAGTCTCCAGGTTGTATGTCGTGTACTGGTGCATCAAGTCCTGTACCCCAAGTTCCAGCCACATATTTTTCAATTGCTCTGTTTGGTCAGAGCAATCATATAGGAGGTTAGTGATACATCCTGGGCAGACATTCCCTTCTGCACCCCATATGGTCTCCCATAAAGTAATTCAAAGGGACTTAACTTTTCCTTAGTGCTGGGTTTGGTTCAAATCCGCAGCAGCACTACTTAGGAGGGATTGAGGCCACAGCAAATTAGCCTCTTGTCCCAGTTGTATAATTTGTTGTTTGACCAAATGATTCATCTTCTCTACCTGACCACTTGATTGCAGGTTATAGAGGGTGTGAAATTCCCAGCCTATGCCCTAATATTGGCTAACCTGTTGCATTAATTTTGCCATAAAACGTGGTCCTCTATCCGAGGAGATTGATTGCCGGGACTCCAAAGCATGATGTGATTTCCTATACCAATACCTTAGTTACCTCCCGAGCTTTAGAAGTCCTGGTGGGGAATGCTTCTGGCCATCCTGAAAAGGTCTCTGTTAGTACCAATAAAAACTCATACCCCAACTTTTCTTGGCAATTCTGTGAAATCGATTTGGCATTGCTGCCCAGGTCCATGGCCCTTTCCAATCTGGCCAAGTTTTGGTTTGGGAATATTCTTGGGGTTGGTCTGGAGGCAGAGGTCACATTGTCAAGTCACTTGGGTAATAGTGGCTCGTACATTTCTAGCAATGATCCTTTCATTTAGATATTTATATAGGGCATCAATTCCCCAATGTGTTTTCTGGTGTTCCTCCCTTATTAGGGACCATAGTTAATAGGAGGGTGTAACTGATTTTCCTTCTATGGTGGCCCATTCCTCTAGGTTATAGTCTCCTTTCTGCTCATGGATCAAATTTTTGTCTAATTTGTTGTATTTTGGCTTACCTTCGAGGAAAATTTGCCTGTCTGGAATCAGGGCCACCTTGGTTATTACCTCAATTTTTGCCGCTTCTGTTGGTTCCCTATCCACCAGCTCATTCCCTTCTTCCAATTCTGAGTTTATCTTCTAATGTGCCTAAATGCATATGATTGCCACCTTCTCTGGCAACTGCTTTTAGGAGTTGCAGTATTTCTGCTTCTAGGAGTTGCAGTATTTCTAATGCATGTTTATTGTTTTTCCCTTGAGAGTTCAGCAACCCTCTTTCTTTCCAAATGGCTCCATGAGCATGTACTACTCCAAATGCATACTTTGAATCCATATATATGTTTATTTCTTTCCCTTTTGCCAGTTCCAAGGCCTGAGTCAGAGCAACTATCTCGGCCTTTTGTGCAGAGGTGTTCGTTAGCAGGGGTTCTATTCTATTACCTCCTTGCAGGTAGTAATTGTGTACTTGGCGTGTCGTTTTCCACTGACGACATAACTGCTTCCATCAGTAAACCAGATTTCTGCATTCTCAAAATGGGTGTCTTTCAAGTCAGGGCAGCTGGAATTGGTTGCCTCGGTAGTCTCCAGGCAGTCATGCTCCACTGGCTCCCCTTGATTTCCAAGGGGAGGAAGCAGGCTGGATTGACAATTTTAGTCACCACTATCTCCACATCATCTTGCTCCACCATAATAGCTTGGTATCTCAGAAATCTTTGTGGGGAAAGCCAGTGCCTGCCTTTCACCTCTAGTGCTGATAGTGGGTTTTAATCCAGAGTTTTTATTCTGGCCTCTGAATGTAGCAACAGCTCTAACAGAACTCTTGACCACATGGTCTGCTCACCCTTTTACCTGAGGGACAGGGGGAGGGGATGGAGAGGAAACCCACCAACCATGTACAGAAGAGGAGGTCCCAAGGAGCAAAGGACGCCTGGATAGCCCAATGCCCCCCAGGGGGTAGGAGGCATCTTTTGAATCTGCCCAGTCACTCAGCGCCCTTCTGGAATTCCAGGATTGACAGACAGTGCTCAGCAGGGGTTGGGGTGCGGAAAGGAGAGGTGATTGACACACCTGGGAGGGAATTTCAGGGGAGAAACATGGAGTTCCGAGGTAAACCATGACATCACACTGCAACACCAAGCAATCATCGAAAAGGCTCATGGTCCTCTTAAACATCAGGTTCAAAAACAAAAAGGGGGAATGCAACAGGACTCACCTCAAGTGAGATTAGATAAAGCTGTTTATGTGTTAAATTTTTTGTCCCCTACCTCACTCATAGTTATCTCAAATTTTTTACCATTTTTCCTCTTTGAATTCTAAGCAACCAGATTTCCACAGAAATGTCAATGTATGGTTCAAGGATTTAGTTACTGGTATGTGGCCTGGTCCAGTGGAACTAATACCCTGCGGGAGGGGCTATGCTTGTGTTTTGACAGATAATGGTCCTCGATGGGTTTCTGCTAGCTGTGTTAAACCTTATCTGGAATGTGCAGGAAGGGACAGGATGGATGGCTCTGCAGCTGAAGCAGAATGTGTGGATGACACTGGCTAAGGCCATATATCAAGACATGTATCTCATCAGTCTTAATGTGCTTTCATAGTTATTAAAGGGTATGGTTTTGGTTTGCACTGGTAAGGACAATGCAGGTTTTTGGAACCTTTGTTCTAGTATTTCTGCATCTCTTTTTGAGCACTTGGGGTGATTATAGCTTAAGGTTTGAGTATTAGACATATAACTTTATAGGACAGAGTAGTTAAAAAACTTAAAAGCACTTATAGATGGATGAAGGACGGGAAGGATGGTATTAAGAATGCAAATGTTAATTTTGTGGATGGTTGTGATTGTTGTTTTGTGTTTCCCCTGTCTGCTTGCATTTTTGTAAAGGGCCCTGCAAAAATCCATAGCAGCTGTGTTTACAGTTCAGAAACAAAAAGGGGGAATTGTGGAAGGAGCTAACAGCGGGCCTGTTAGCTAAAGGAACGAGAAGAAGCTGAGAAGCAAGAAGAAGCTGATTAGGAGCTCTCTCCAAGGCTGTTACCAAGGAGACCAAGAGAAGAGAGGAATTGAAGGAAGATAAAGGAGAGAACTTTGCAGCTGGACAAAGTATTTTTTTGAAAGTTAGCTGAAGTCACTGTTACTTTTCACCAATGGTGTTATTTTTTGTGGCCAATAGTTGGAGTAGAAAAAGTATGTACAATTACAAAGTGTATAAAAGGTCAGCCATTTTCGATAATAAAGAGTTGCCATCTGAGACTGCTTGTGGTCTCTGCTTTGTGTCGTGACCACCTTGACAATGACAGTTTTGCAAACTAATATGACTTTGTCATATCTCAACTAGTAAAGTGTAATACACGCCACAGTGCTATACATATGGCATGCTACACCTGTGAATCCAGTACAAATTGCACCAGTGAGACTGACCACTGGTGCCTTATCTACCTCCTGGTATTGAGAAGCTCATAAAATATAATTCCTCTGACAACATTGTGTCTGGATTTTCTCCAAAGACATTTGAAAGGATAACATTTTAACATAAATTTCCAAGACACTACCAGTGCTTCTTCTGAAGGAAGAATGTGGAACCTACAAAAGGTTATTGCAGACTTTAAAATTCAGGGTTTTCCCCTGGCGTAAGGCAACCTGAGATATAAGAGAGAGGATGGCCATCTGCTGCTCAATGGAGATGTGGTGGGAACCCATACTCTGCTTGTGGTGCTCTGAGTAAAGCTCAGAATGAGAAATGAGAAATACAAGAATGTGAGGAAGAGAGAATGGATGAATGGAAAGGAAGTATTTTTCTTATCATCATATCTGAGTTTGATATCTGAGCTTATATCATATCTGAGTATGATATGGGAAACATGTATGTATATGAAAATTCAGAATTTTAGAAGCATATAATAAGCTTTAGCAGGTAAAAGAGAAACAGAAATATATATATAGCGCTTATTTAGCAATTTTATAAAAGTAGAGAAACAACTTGTAACAGAACACATAGGAATGTAACTTGTTAGGTAGAAATTACTTGTAACAGAACACATAAGAATTTAGTTGCTAGATGAAGGCTATAAAGTTAAGAAAACTCAGTAAAACAAGTCTCAAGTATTGTGGAAACCCAATAAAGCAGAATCTTTAGCTTAAGGAGCCAGTAAGAACCATGCTCCTGGTCTTAGCCTGGACAAACTGACTTGGGAGACAGGCAAACCTCCACTGCGTCTGTCCAGAGATAAGGTCAAGCAGCGAACACCTGAGGAAGACCTCTTACTTCATCAAGACAACCTCTGCCCATAACCCCCAGGGGGCATGGCACTACAGAAGACTAATTATAATATGAAGCACAAGGAGGCAGAGAGTGGGTGGGGAATGGGCAGGCAGGGAGGTGTGGGCATGGGGGATCAATGTGTATTTAAATGTGAAACTTTTCTCACCAGGTACGCATGTATGGTGAAAATATCCCCCATGCGTCCCAGCTGGCATAAAACATACCCTCTTTAAAATTTTAATTGTAAAGTTCTTATTCACCAACTCAAGTATATGTCCGGAAATGCAGGTCATATCATATAATGGTCAAATCATATATCCTCTTAAATCATCATACCTCAACCCTCTGGAAAAGTGGACACAAGCTTTAATCATTGGAACATGGGAGATTTTATATCTTCATGTCTAGCAGACAGTGTTCTTTGTTGAAATGAATTTTCAAAAGTATTTATAGTAAAAAGAAGCTACATTATATTTTTATTGCTGTGATAGTCAGGAGTGAGCAGGGTTTATTAATAAGATATGATAACTTCTAATAGTAGAAACCCTGGTCTCGGTCTTTTGTCACCAGCTTATGTGTTCCTATGAAAACCAATTATGTCATCCTGCTGTGAAAATTAACAAGATCAATTGTGTTCCCATATTTAGTAAGGTAAACATAATCATGTAAACGGTGCAAAATCAGTATGAAATTTTGCACGTGAATGTCCATTATAAGACTAATGTTTAAAATAAAATCCTCTGTACTATTTTTTTCACCTTTATTATCAGTAATATCAGAAGATAACATGAAGATGCTTTCCAGCTGCGACTGTTTTCCACAAAACCACCATTCAGATTTTTATTTGTGCATAAGAAATCCATCATTTACAGCTACCCCTGTTAGCGTTCAGGAACACATAATCACAGAATGATTATATGCAGGTGCCTTTATTGAAGAGCTCTGGGTGTCAGGGGTACAAACCAAATCTGACCCTGACATGGGTTTGGGATAAACATGTTTTTATATTCTATCGTAATATAACTTTCATATTCATTATTAAACTTACATTGTTCTATTGCATACATTGATTTCATTCAAGCATGGGCTTCTCATGGCCCCCTCAAACTTCTAACATAGTTTTCTCATGATTCTTCTTACAATTAAACAATAATTATATTTAATTACTAAACAATCATCACATCTAACAATTATATCATTTATCATATACTGGTTACTCAGGTGAAATTTCACATGATCTGGCAAGCACAAGGCCTAACATTTCTCAGGGTCAACTTTTAACATTTTCCCAGAGCCCACTAAGCCTAGCTTTCTTTCTAACTCTCTGAATTTTCTATGATTTTGAAACCTTTTACTATCATTCTCCCCCCTTTGAAAGCATTTTCACTTCACTATAAGTGCAAATGTTTTCACTTGATACAGTCCTTTCTTTCTGAGTTTATACTTGTTGTTCTTCAAATCCATGGTTGATGTAAACATTGTTGTGGATGCTGTCACGAACTGGAGAACCAGAAGATGGTGGGTGTGGATCTCGTGTCAGTGTCTTTATTATTTTCTGGTTCCACGATGTTTTCTTCGGTATCTCTCCCTTTAAGATGCTGTAAACTAACCAAATTGCTAATACAATTAGTAAGATTATCACACTCTCAATGATAGATTTAATCCATGAAGTCACATTCCACCCGAACCCTTTGAAGATTTTGCCTAGCCAGCTCGTGGTCAAATCCTTTTGCTCTTCTTGTGCTTCATGCTCTATTTGTTTCAACTGATTGATGTCATATTCTACATCTACAGTTACATTTGAGATGTGGACGCAGCAATGATCAAGCCATCCCTTTAGAAATCCACATACTCCATGTTCTTTCAGGAGTAACAAATCTAAGGCAAATCGATTTAGTAAAGTCATTTTTGTGGTGGCTTGTAACTGTATGTTTAGTTCTTTAAATCCTTCCCGGGTGACTCTTGCCAGTCTATCTACCTGACCTGTAAGTTTGTACAGCATCTCTCTACTCTGATAGTTTGCTATAGGACCAAGCAAAGACTCTAGGGCCCACCCAAATGTCACTCCACTAGAGGGTTCTTGCCAAGTGTCATCTTGATTTTCATTGTCTAGAACTTCTCGTCTTGTTCTTATCTGCAGAAGTTCATGTTCTCCATTAAATGGGGACTTTTTCCAAATTGGACATAAGGTAGGGAGACCCAAAGTAATTTCTTCTACTTTCCCATCTACAGGCAGATGTGTTGTCCAGGTACCATCGCTTGTTGCTCATACAAATTGTCCTGGACTTTGGATTGTACTCTTGGTACATCCCATGACTATTTTGTAATTCTCTTTACCTTGTTTATGTTTGATCCCTCTGCAAGCACAACCAATTTTTAGGGCTATTACCAGGGGTGGCATCTGTTTTATCCCTGTATCATCAGAAATGCAGTCATAAGTTTTATTACATGCCCACCAACTTACTTTGTCTGCCCTCATTCTGCTGCTAGTGGCAGTGTTCGTTACTGCTAGATCTGTTTCTAGATTCATTCTAGCTGACCTCCGAGATCTCTTCCGGTGTCTCCTTACCCCCTCCAAGTTCAATCTGTGGGAAAGCACCTGGAAGAGATCCCTGAAGGGACTCCTGGAGGAGCTTAAGCAAAGCGCCCAGGGCACAAAAGATTTAGAAGGAAATGATATCACCCATGAACATCTATGCAGCAAGGGGCAATGGGCTAAGCCCAAGGACCAAGCTCGGGTGTTATCCAAATTAATTCTAGATTAAATCTGGGGAGTTGCAGCAAAAGTTTTTAACCAGTTACCAACAGTTGCAGTTAGGGGTAGTTACCTTAATATTAAACAGTATGCTTCAGAAAATTTCTTGCAGTTTGTTGACTGTCTTCATGCACAAATAGAAAGACAAGTAGAAGACCCAGTAGCACAGGCAGAATTAACTAAGGAGATGGCTCAGAGAAGTGCCAATGAAGTTTGCCACAGGGTGATGCTAGGACTGCCTATCGATCCCCCACCTGCGCTAGCACAGATAATAGAAGCGTGTGCCAAGAAGGCAGAACTGTTCAGTGCACAAGAGACAAGGCCAAGATCAACAACCACAAAGACTGTAGCAGCTGTATCACCAGGAGTGAGGAGGCAACAGATGTCACCAGAAAAACTTCAAAATATCATCTGCTTCCAAGTGCAAAAGCCAGAACACTTTGCCAGAGACTGCCCTCAAAGCAAGCAGCAGAAGAAAACCAACAAACAAAAAAACTAGGACTGGAATGCGAGTCCGCCCCATGCCACGACATAAATGTAGCGGCCTCCTTAGTGGGGAAAACCTCTTTCAAAACAGAAAAGGGGGAAGAAGGGAGGCGGGGTATGGGATAGTAAAAGAAATGTTTGCATGACAAAATCTGGCAGCCTCACAAGCGTTTCAAGCTTGTGACCACCAAAACCTTTCTTTTCAGGTCTACAGAGTGGACAGGCATTGGAGTGGACCTGCTGGAGGACTGATCAGACTTGATGATAGATCACACAGGACTGGACAGTGAGTACTTTGTTACTGGGGACACCGCACACATACCCTGGTGATTGAGGTGACTCCCATGACCATCGGCAGAGACATACCTAACTTCATTCTCCTGGTGCGCTGCCCTCAGGCACTTTTCTATCTGGCCAAGGGGCAAATCATCGCCCTGGCTATTCCCATTCCAGCGGAAATCCCAGTAGATGACAAAGCACCTGGTGTCTACTCGGCAGAAATGGTTGGCCAGGACAAACCCATTATGGGATGCAACCTAACCCCTGGAGCAGACCATCTCCACTTGAAAGGGTTGCTTGACATGGGGGCAGACAAGACAAATATACCCAAAAGGTTGTGGCTGTCACACTGGGATTTGCAGCCCGTGGCTGGTAAAATCCAAGGTGTAGGAGAAGTCACATTGGCAAAGATATCAAAAAGTGTTGTACAAATTGAGGGCCAGGACAGAAAATTAGCCAGTGTCCATCCCTTTGTCACCAACTACAAAGCTCCTCTGTGGGGGTGAGACAACATGTCCCAGTAGGGGGTCAAATTAATTATCCCTAAGACACCCCAGGATTTTTAGAGGTGGCCACTGTGGAGTGCCCTACCCACAACTTAACATGGCTGGATGATAACCCAGTCTGGGTAAGTCAGTGGTCACTCAGCAAAGAAAAGCTTAAGGCACTTGAGGAGCTCATAGAAGAGCAATTTGCCAAAGGCCACATAGAAGAGACAATCAGCCCTTGGAATTCCTTGGTCTTTGTAATAAAAAAGCTGGGAAGGATAAGTGGTGGCTTCTCCATGATCTCCGGGAAATAAAGTAATTGAGGACAAAGGGTCACTCCAACCTGGAATGCCCTCCCCTGTGATGCTTCTCCAAAATTGGCAATTGGCTGTCCTGGACATCAAGGACAAATTCCCCAATGAATTCCCCTACACCCAGAAGATACACCACAGTTTGCCTTCTCGGTTCCTACCATCGATCAAGAAGCCCCATTGAAGCACTACTACTGGAGAGTATTGCCTCAAGGCATGAAATGTTGTCCTTTCATCTGCCAGTGGTATGTGGCTTCATTACTGTCCCCGGAGCGCACCCAAAAAAGGGAAGCTGTCATCCTCTACTACATGGATGACATGCTTGTGTGAGTCCCTGATGACCCTATACTCCAACATACACTTGACCTAGTGGTTAAAGTTTTAACCTCTGCTGAATTCCAACTGCAGGAAGACAAGATTCAAAGGATGCCACCTTGAAAGTACCTGGGCTTGCAGATCACTGCACAGACCGTTGTTCCACAGAAACTGGAAATCAAGAGTGATCCCAAAACCCTAGTGAATCTCCATTCCCTGTGTGGGTCTTTGAACTGGGTCAGGCCTTGGCTAGGCCTCACCAACGAGGACCTAAATCCCCTCCTCAATTTATTGAAAGGGGAGAGAGAGAGCTAGCTTCTCCCAGGGAACTGACCCCAGAGGCAAAAACCACAATCCAAAAATCACAGAAGGCTTTGGCTGAGAGGCAGGCTCATCATTATCAGCCCTAGCTACCTTTCAAATTCATTGAACTGGGAAAGCTACCACACTTACATGGCTTGATATTCTGATGGATTGAAGGGCAGGAGAATTCACTCTTAATCATAGAGTGGGTTTTCCTCTCCCACTAGTGATCCAAAACCATCACACAGCCACGAGAGCTAATAGCTCAGCTGATCCGGAAGGCCAGGGTAAGATTGCGTGAGCTGGCTGGTTTTAAGTGTATTCAACTGCCAGTCAAACTTTCTAAGGAGGGAAAGAACTCTCCAAGAGATTGAACAAAGAGATGTTCAAGCACCTGCTCCAGAGCAATGCCAGTCTCCAACTATCTCTGGACAGCTACAGTGGACAGGTAGCATTCCACATCCTATCACACAAATTGTTTAATGAGGAATTGCACCTCATTCTTCCTCAGAAAAGGAGTCGTAGGCCGCTTACAGCTTTCACAGTGTTCACTGATGTGTCTGGGGCATCCCACAAGTTGGTGATGACTTGGAGAAATCCACAGACTCAGCCTTGGGAAGCTGATATGGAATATCTGGAGGGTCACCCCAGGTCGCCAAACTGGCCACAATTGTAAGAGCCATTGAGAAGTTCTTGGAGCCAATTAATTTGGTCACCAATGCAGCCTACGTGGTAGGAATAGTGTCCAGGGCAGAGCAGCCAGTTCTCAAAGACATCAAGAACAAGCATCTCTTCAGGTTGCTCTCAAAACTAATTTATTTAGTTTCACAACAAAAGCATCCATTCTATGTAATGCCTGTGAGGTCACATACTGATTTGCCAGGTGAAATCGCAGACAGTAATTGCAAAGCAGATTCCCTTGCCACCCAAGCAGAAATGGCATGCCTTCCGGACATCTTACGGAAGCAAAGCTAAGTCACCAGCAATACCATCAGAATGTGCTGGGTCTAATCATCAGCTCCAACTAACACGGAGTCAGGCTTGAGCCATTGAGGCTACCTGTCCCATTTGCCAGCTCCAGGCCTGCCATTGCTGGGTATTAGGGTTAACCCCTGAGGCCTTGGAAGCTGCAGTGTGGTAAATAGACATTACACACATTCCCAGACTTCTGTAATTAAGACAATTCTGTTGGGTTTTGTTGTTCTTTTTCTAATTATGTTAGCATTCAGAATTCTACATCGCATAATTTTAAAAGCTATCAACAGTTTAATCCCCACTACCTCAGAAGTCAACCGCACAGAGTTTGTGAACCAAAGGCAACCTAACAGGCCTGCCAGTCATAAGTGGTGGACCAATTCATATTCTGGATCAGAATAGGCCAGATGCTTCTCTTTTAACTTTAACAGAAAAGGGGGAGGTGTTGTATTGCACTAAGTAGTTTCTTTATTATTTTGCACTGGGTGATTGGAATTTTGCATTGAGTAGTTACTATTTTGCACTGAAGTGGTTTATGTTGTATCACATGGTCTGTTCTGCATTTGCCCCCGAAGTCCTGTGGTGGTGGTCTTGCCCCAGGTTCGCCCCTCCCATCAATTGTATCCCATTGGCAGTGGTCCCCCTCCTCTGCCCTCCTTCCCCTGGGTTTAAAATCTCCCGCCATTAGCCATTCTTTCTCTTTCTTTTCCTGGACAACTCCTTCCCAGATTTCCCTGGAGTGGTTCCACAATAAACTGTGGGACTTTTAGTCCCGAGTAGAAAAAGCGCCTCTAGTCTTTTGCTTTTGTCCTTGTCGGTGAAGCTGCGGTCCAGAGCTAGCCAAACTGGACCCCTACAAGGCTTTCAACCTGACAAGATTGCACTAAATAAACTTATTTAGTTGTTGTTTTGCACTGGGTGATTAGAGTTTTTGCACTGAGTGGTCCTTACATTGCACTGAATAATTGGTGTTATATTGCATGGTTTGTTCTTCCCCCCATCACATGGTCTTTCCCTCACCCACCCCAGTACCCCCCAGTGGTTGCTTCCTGGGTTACCCCTCCCCTTACCACTCCTCACTGGCATCCCATTGGCTGTGGACATCTTCCTCCACCTCCCACTCCCCTGGGTATAAAAGTCCCCTGCCACCCGGTGAACGTCCTCTTTTCCCGCGTGTTTGTCCATTTTATATGTCTCCTGGAATAAAGAGAGAACATTACCATGTGGAGAAGAGTGCTTCTCATCTTTTGCTTTTATCCATGTAAGACCATGCGGACTAGGGTCCTTGGCTAGCTGGAGTGGACCCAAACAGCCCATCTGAGACATGGTTTTACAAATGCATATTCTGAAAATTTGATAACATCCTTTGCATCACTTCACAAATAATCTGAAGCCAAAGTCCTTTTCATTATTAAAAAATTAGGTCAGTTTAGGCATGAACTCTAGGAATTATGTTTACCAAGAAGATTTTTGTCATTCACATGGGCATAGACTATTAGTTAATATTGTAGCAGGTCTTGGGTAAACCCTGCAGGGAGAACCATACTAAATTCAGTTCAAATGAGAAAACCGCAGCTTTACTGCCTGTGAAGCACTTGGAGCTATGTGGAAAATTCGTGACTGAACAGACACACAGATAGGACTTAAAATGAATTGTGGGAGCGTAATGAGGTACCAAGTCCTGGTTGACCAATCCTCACTTATCAGATGTATCCTCTTTGCCCATTCCAATTATGAGGTAATTAACCCACAGTGCAAGAGATTCAGCTGTATTCAATGTGCATTTTAACATTCCTCTTAATAAACAAATTTCTTCCTCAGAAAGCAGCACAAAGAGATTTTTATACAATGGTGAGCAAGTTACATTTTTTCCACCTTGCACTTTATCAATTTTACTGTGAAATTCTTTCCATCTTACAGCCATAAATGGCACATAAACTGTCTCTGTAAGTATATAGGAATGGTCAGTATGCTTAGGAGGATAAAGTTGGCTGAAGAATGGTACTCAGAAAACAGCTATCAATGTACTCCTGTCAAACCAGGAAAATAAAATCAGTGAGACCTTGGAAATTGCTGCCTGGTGTCTGATAGCATGGGGGTTTTAATTTTCATTATGGACTTGGTTGACAGAATATAAGGTATGTCTAAAGCATCTTCAGGCAATTTCTGCCTGAGAGGTACTGCCAGTTGATTGGAGACAGGTCTAGATTTCAAAATTACCTTAACAAGTAGGAAATATGACTAGAAAGAATAAAATTAATTTCAATATAGGCAAATGCCAGGTGTTATACTCAGGAGGGAATAATCAGACTCATGATGGACTGAGGGAAAGAACTGACCAGTTGAAGGAGTCAGTAATGTATAGGCATAAAGTTTGGTTTCCTATGTCTTAAAAATTCCTCTCCAGGTAAATTGTAAGGTGTTAAAAAGGCAGCCCCTGTAGTCAAATTCTAATTACCCTAAGTACATCTGGATGAGAACTACCTCTACATCCTCCATCTGAACCATCTCTACAGTTAGAATATACAGCCGTTAGCTACTCCGATAAAAAAATATTTTAAAGGATAGTTGCTTGGCTTTATCCTAATGATACATCTACTCTGTACAGAGGAAGTAGGACTGCTTTTAAATGCTTTTTTTTTTTGAGGGTAAGAAAAAATTCAGGTGAAGTAGGAAGTGGAGCACCTCTTTCCTTATTTTCTTTTCAAAGAAAATATTAGTAGTATCAGATCCTTTTTTTGCTTGTTTGTTTCTGTTCAAAGCAACTCTTGGAATATCAATAAAGCATCAGTCTTAAGTACCTTAATGAAATATGAATGCAGATGGATTAGAGGTCTAACTTCAGATTCATGTTCTTGCTGAAAGGAAACATGACATCCAAAGATATTGGCTAATCATTTCACAGAAATAATAATTCTAAAAATATTACTTTATTGCAAAAGATACCTCCCAAACCAAAGCTTATTAATAAAACTACAGAATTACTGACCTCTGCTGTTACTGCTGAAGATGTAGAGGAACAATCTCTCAATTAATTTGACAAAAATCTATGGTCTTTATAATTTCTATGATAATTACACATTTTAAATGCAGAAAAATACCTGGCAAACAAGCCTGACCTTTTTTTTTAAATGTCACCAAAGTAATCAGGCTTATAAGCCTGAATATGTCAAACTAAAGCTGTTAATTAATTTTAAAGTGGAGGTCTAGCCATATTCTAAACAACTCAGGGGGTTTTCCAAAGTGATATTGGCTTTTTTTACACTTCTTTCAGTATGACAACCCCAAACCCTAGCAAACTCATCCTTTATGTTAATAGTTTTTGCCTGTTTAATAAATGGCTGATCATTTTATAAATAAGCAGTTGTTGACAGAGAAGCAGTGACAAGCACAAAAGGGCTGTGTGCTGAAGAGCATCTCTTCCTTCAAATATTCCTTCTCATGCTGCTAAGAAGGAGTCCAGTCCAATCACTCCAGGCTAAACGTGTGGTTACAGTGGAGGAAAAAAGGTGCTAGGTGCTCACTGATTCACAGTAAATGCATTAAGGAGGACTGATTTCCAAAGGATTTGTTTTCTGTAGCCCCTAAATTTTTCGCTGTTGTTTATCCCATCTCCCTTTCCTTCCCTCTATTTACACTTGACAATGTATGACATTATTGCATGTGTGCTGATGATCAGCCAACATGTGCATGCTGTTTGATTAGCTGGCTGTTGGCTCACAGAAAGGACAAGGATCTGAATTACAACTGCCTTTGCCTCACAGAGGAGCACTAATTTGGGCTTGCATTTTCCATGCTGCCCCTCCTTGGCTGGCTGCTGACAGCAAAAAGAGGATGGCCAAGTCCTTCACATTTCCCACTTCAGTTTTGTCATTGATGAATCCAGCTTGCTTTCTGTGACTAGCTGTTAATTCTTTACAGCATTCACAATACATTAGCATCTCTGCACAGTCTGGCTAGCTGTCAAAACTTGATGTGGTTCATTTGAGAGGGCCTCCGGGGAGCTCCCGGGGGCCCCCTAAGCTGTATATTTGCTGGTAGCAGCAGGCAGGCAAGGAGACTCCACACGGCTTCTGAGAGTGCTAATTAGATGAGGGTTTATTGGGGGTCCCACCCCTGGGAGCAGCATGGTTTCTGAGGGAGAAGGGGGAGGAAGGAGGATGGGGGAGGGGGAGAGAGGGAGAGCCTAGAGAGAAAAGGAGCCAAGAGAGAGTCTGATCCCCTCCACACAGCTTAAGAGAGAGATTCAAAGAGGGCACGGAATAAGACTTGGGCCAATGGGATTACAAATACATGATACTGCAGGGGAGGATCACAGCTTGGAATAAACCGTACATTTTCGAGGGGTGAGACAGAGCATACCATTTAACTAAAATGCAACACCACAAAAACTGACCAAAAATGTAAGAATTATGCAGTGAAAACTAACAGACTGTTAATATAACCACATATGTATTATTTTCCTAAGAGTCAGCATAAGTACAACTGCACTTATATGTACAAAATCAATGCCCAAAATACAGATAAGATATGAGTTTTGGTAACTTCATACATTACCATCTGTCAAACAAGCCAAGAAATCAGCTAGGAGCACACAGTCACCCTGTCCCTACTGTGAAAATAAAGCTTATCAGCTAAAACTTCAACATGATTCTACAAACGTTTACCTTTGCAGATTTGCATCTGAGTTCTCCATCATCCTCATTCAAGCATTTACAATTCCGTTCTGTTTTGACATGAAGAGATTTTTTTCAACCTGGAGCAATTTATGGAGGGAAAAATAGCTTTTGTAGACCTGCTATATGATTTTACACTGTTGAATTGATGTTTGCTACGTGGCAAGGTGATCCTAGCCCATCTTTAAGAGACAATGTTCCTTAGCTAAAGGAAAGGGAAAATTCCAAAGATGATCTTGATATACAAACAAAGCCCAGTACGCATTTAAATTTTTTTAAAGGACTGCTTTGAAAGGCTTATCCTTTTCTCCATTTCATCAGGTAATTTATTTAACTACAAGTCTTCTAGTAAAGTGTTGCATTTTTTGGAACATTTACCAGCATTAACTCTTCTGTACTGTTAACTGTACATTAACTCTTCTAGCATGGGAGCACACAAGGAGAGGATCTGAAACAGATAAATACCCGAAGCTAACAAAAGTACAGTTATGAGCACTGAAATACAATTTTAATACATACAGTGAAATGTAGCCTAGCTCTTGGCTGATGGTTTTATTTCCATAATGTTAATCGGAAACTCTGAAGCCTAGAAAACATCCAATAGTCCTTTAATGCCTATTATGCAAAGTTTGAGATGGAATATGTTTGTGCTTATTACAATTAAACAATTCCTCACTACTTTATACCTTGCCAAATCACTTCCATTGCAGTATAAAATAGTGACAGAGTTTTCCTTCACTGTGTACATAATGACTACATGAGGTGCTCAGAAGAAACAGCAAACAAATGACTCAGTGAGTCATTAAGCAAATGATCCTAGAGTTTTTCCAAGTTGTATTACCCATCTTCTTGAGAAGGCAGGATCACAGCAATGCTCATTATGACAGCTTTCTGCATTGCATTTTTTTAACAGAATTTGACTCAGATTGTTTATAATTCTAAGTTCTGGCACTAGACTAGACATGACTTGCAGGAACACAGCAAATGACAAACCTCCTTGTCTTAATACCACTTCAGACCCTCTGCTAATCTCTGGCTGGAGACTCTGAACAATCACATTTATCTGCTGATAGTTCCAATGGCCCAAAGCAACTGTAAAATTTCATTTCAGACTCTTTATTTCTTATGTACTCTAGCTGTATTATTTTTTAAATTGAAAATCTGCAATTGCTTCTGTGTAATGAGTCTCTTTTTCCCCACATCAGACCCAGCCAACAAGGGCACTACACAAAAGCCAAAAATAATAATGTGAAGTGAATAAAAATAATAATGTGAAGTGGCTGCAATTTTCTGTTGCACCCCTGGTCACAGTAAGTATGGCCTTCACAGGAGGGCATAAAGACCACACATTCACACACACCTCTGTGTCAGTGTGCTATGAGCTGTGCAGAAACTGAATGCAAATATAGCATCACATGGGTCAAAAAACCAGCAAGCCTGAGAATTCTGCAGATTACTTGAAGTTTCTCAGCTTCAGGAGAAATAGGGAAAATATGCAAGTTTATGAGGAAATTATCTTCTGTAGATTAAGAAATTTTAATATCAAAAGGAATTCTTTCATCATCATCCCTTTATGGGAAATCATATTCAGATCAAGAAAATGTTTATGCAGCGAACACAGCCAGCAGACAGGGAGCGGACTTTGGCTCAGACTACAGCAGTCATAAAAATGGGTCAAGGTGGGCTGCAACTGATGTAGCTGAAACTTAAGATCTTGAGAACTGTGGATCAATATTCTCCTGGATATCACCATGGCCCAAGCCATTTTATGATTCTATTATCATGTTTGAATCCATAGTTAAACTTAAATCAACATACCTGAAGCAGAAGGTTCAGGTGATGTTTTCAGATTTGTTTTGCTGCATCGCAAAATTCTCAAATTAATACCAATAAAGTCAGGTTCCACCAAGGAAAGTGATTCTCACCTCTTTGCTTTAGCACAATGACAGATAAATACATGGAGGTGGCAGGGGCAAACCCCTCCTCTCCACTGCAAGAGGAGATGAACTTTCTACTGTGATGTAGTTCCAAGCTCAATACTGCAGTGAAGAAAAAACAGACCTAAAAAACCCAATTCAAAGGGTGTAGTAGAGCATAAGCAGTCTTCATGCACAGTCATCCCTCTGAATACAAGGACAATGAAAACCTTACATTTATTTTCCCACATAGTTATTGACATGATAGATGGAAATCTGATGCAGAGGTGTCACTGGACAGAATCCAGTCTTCTATTGGATCTCTATTTCTTGAATGACAAATGGATTTCTGTTTCAGATTCAAACGCTGACCTTAAAATATTAGTTGAAAGAGAGAAATATTGCAAGTCTATATTACTGTTAACAAATCTATATTATTATTAACAGTTCCGGGGATTTGAGAATCCATCCACAATTACTTCCTAAAGCAGCAGAAGAAAGTGTCAGGAAATAACTCATATTTCAATATATATCATCTTCACTAGGCATACACATGCCAATGATGAACCAACCAACCAAGAAATCCTGGCTCTTACTCTAAGGTTCTGAAAGGATTTACAAAGTATAGTTTATTCACAGGGACACATGAAAGGAAATTCCAACTCTTTCACTAAAGTCTCTTTGATGACTAACCAAAGTGTTATAAAATGAAAATCTTCTTGGAAAGAAGAGGAAGATAAAAAGGCGAAAGCTAAGAAATCTGAGATAACTGCAAGTTAATTGAACTAATTTGGAAATTTTAACTGAATGATGGATGGATAAATCTGTAAGGATAGCTTCTCTTGGATGCAAACATAACTCTTCACCCACTTAGGTTTTGGTTAGCAAGACAATGGGGAAAATCTAGGATGCCACATATTTCCTGATTAATGTAAGCATCAGTCAGCAGAAAATGTTTGTACCTCTTCAATAAAGGGTACTAAAACTAAGGGCAGATAATTAACAACAATAAAAAACATACAATTCCATTAAAGTCAGGTTTACCACGTGAATTCACAGCAGATAAATATGTCTACCAGCATTCTGAAAAACTGCTAGAAAAGTTTGTCATACCACAATATATAAAGGTGGGTGACTCCCCAATAGGAAAGAAAATAATCTTTTCTTCTAAGCACAGGAGAACAGAGAGCAGGGTCTGTTAGAGGATCTTTCCTCTCTGCCCATCCAGGAGCTACTCTGTACTTCTCATTTGTGCCACCAAAGACTGTCACTGCTGCAACCCAGAGTGGCTCCAGTGACCTGATGGGTCCCCTCTTGACTCCCCACACATCCCATTCATATAGTCGGACAAAGTTCCCTCAGTGGTTCAGCCTCAGGTTTCCCACAGCAGAGTCTCAGATGTCTACATACTTAAAGCAATTTATTCACAGCACAGTAACAAGGAAACAGCTGGAGTGGGTGTCTCAAAGGAGGGTCCCCCAACCAAGAAATCTCTGGGCTTTTATACCCTCACAGTCCATAATGGACTGCTTGTGGTAGTCTGTAGTCTTTCTGATGAGTCACTATCACCGGCCGGGAGCTATGTACAAATCACGAACAGGACAGGACTCCTAGGAACACATCTTGAGCTGTTTTATTTTCCAGCATCAGTCTCATTACATGGTTATGACAATGGGAACATGCCAGCAGCTCTCATCCCAGGCAGCAGACAAGAACTTAATGTTACAACTTACTTTAAAAGATTTTTGACCAATCACACAAAGCAAAAGCATATTGACAGTAGTTCTATCCAACCACTATAAGCACATGTACCTTCGGTTAAAACAATGCTTGCATATTTCAAATACAATGCCTGCTTGTAAGCCTTAAAACACAATGCACAGAGCTCCATTATTAAGCTTAGAACTTCCTAATATCTTGCTAGATATACTTTTCTACAACCTAGGGAGTTATTCTAGACAAGTGTTAATACACAGACCACTGTTCCATTTGTCCTTACTTTTCTACTTCTTACATAATTTTTCTGCTGACAGATTGTATGGCTACTGCTTAGCTCTAATTGCAGTTCTGCTGTGTCTGAGGCCTGCCTTTTGCAGTTTTCCCAAAACCCTCTGATTTTATGGATTCTCATGATTCCCCCTCTCCTGTTCCCATGGTTCACATCACAAGTCCCATCCCTTTGCTGTGCAAATGTGCAGTGCCAGGTCGGAGCCTCTTGCCTCAGGTTTCCGACATTTCCCCCACCCAGAGTTCAACTTGTAGTTGCACACTCAGCTATCTGCACTCTATTTAATCTAAATCTATTCTTCAACAAGTCAGTGTTGGAAATTATTGCCATGCTATCCCTGCATGGTATCCATGCAGATCAAGAAAATCTCTTTCATCAGGCAAATGCCTACAGTGAGAGTTTTGACTGCCTAAGGATTTCATCAGGGCTTCAGAGTTGTCTTGGACTGGTTTTCTATTCCCATGATTGTCTGCTCTATGCCCAGAAATGATTGCTGTCACTTTAAAGCGGGATAGGGGAGAGCCTTTGGGGCTCTTTTGTGGGCTTTTTCAAAGCCTCACTCCTCAGCCATCCCTCATGCCATGTGAACTGGGCAGACTGCAGCAGCAATCCATCAGCGGCCTTCTTTTTCTCTTGAACTACTTGGTTTGGTTTTGGTCCAAGATTAGAAAGGACAATCAACAGGGAAAGAATTTATTGGGGACTGGCAGAGAGCTGAGGGACCACTCTGTCCCAGCCCCAGAACTCAGGAAAGCCAAACCAACAAGAAAAAGGATACCGTATCCACCAGCTTCATCTGCTGTGAGGAAGAGACCAACCCCAGAGATTCAACAGGTTCCCATCTGTTTTTCCTGGGCTGCTGCATGAACCCTTTGTTTTTTTCCTTCCTGGAGACAAAAGTCAGGGCCTTTTTTTCCCCTCCCCCACTACATTGCAGCTGTCATGGTTTTTTGTTTGTTTGTTTGTTTTGTTTTGTTTCTCTTTGCCTGGCATTTTGGGTTTTTTTTGTTTCAGTGAGGACTGTGGGGGTGTTGGTCAGACAATTCAGTATCTAGCACTTAATAGTTTTTCTTCTTTGTGCCATGTGTGCACTCTGTTTGTCAATAAATGGTTGAGGTTTTTTCACTTACATCCACTAATAATCTTTTTTTTTTTATTATTGGCAAAAAGAGATTGTTGAAACCTTTTCTTTAGAGGAAAAAGTAATTTCCAGAGTGTTTTTCTCCTAAACTTGTCTCTAAACCAAGACAAGAACTCAAATGACTAAAATTAGAATTCATAGTAGTAATTTTCAAAATATTAATGTTTTTCTCCACTTCCAGTACAGACAAGAATCTGATGAACATCATCATCTTTATCATCATCATCATCAAAAAATAGTCAGTATGAAGATGATAATAATAAGTTCTTCCCAAGTTGAAGGACAGGAAAATATTAAGTTGGTTGTAGTAGCTACTTCTCTATAACTAAATTGTGTTTTACCCTCCTAGTACTTACATCAAAAATTAAAAGTACAAGAAAAAAAGAAGTCAGGGAGATAGATTAAAAAACATCAGAGTGTGCAAATGCCTTGATTTGCTCAGACATCTCAGAATCTTACAATTTGCATAATGATGCTGACCCAAGCGGCAAAGCAATTTTTCCATACTAGAAGAAGGAAGCTAGTGCTTTCTGGATGGGTCATGTCTTTTTCTTGCTCACAGCAAGTAATGTAGGTCTCCTCATGGGAACAGGATGACCAATGGTTGAGTCTTCTTCAACTGATTTTAAGCTGAGTATCTTTCATCTAATCACTGTGCCACTGCTAGTAGTTGAACAAGTTCTACCTTGTTAATCCATTTTCCTTTGTGAAACAGGCTAGGCATAAAACAACAACTCTGTTTAAAAACCCTACTTATACTGACATCAATTCAGTTTCAACTTTGGAAGGCATTTCACACACTGTAATGTAGTACTGGAGCAGCTGAACTCCCAGTTCAAAATGATAATTGCATTGCTTTGGCAAGGCCTGGTTTTTGGCAACAGGGGGGCCACAAAGATGGCTTCTGTAAGAAGCTGCTCATAGCTTCCCACTGTGTCCAGCAGAGCCAATGGCTAATGGCTCTGAAGATGGACATGCTGCTGGCCAAAACTGGGCCAATGAGAGAGGTTCGTAATGTCTCTGTGATGACATATTTAAGAAGAAAATGAAAACAAAGTCAGGGGGGTTTTGCTTCTAGTCAGAAAAGAGGAGGAGGTGAGAATGTGAGAGAAAACAACATGGAGGCACCAAGGTCAGTGGAGGAGGGGGGAAGAGGTGCTGCAGGCATCATAGCTGAAATTCCTCTGCAGGTTGTAGTGATGACCATGGTGAAGCAGCTGTGCCCCTGCAGCCCATGGGTCCACAGGGAATGCAGAGATCCACCTGCAGCCTATGGGGGAGGTGCCCATGCCAGAGCAGGTGGATACCAGGAGGAGGCTGTGATCCAGTGGAAGACCTGGAGGACAGAAGGGCCCGCTGCCTCCAGGCTGAAGCAGCATGTCCTTGGAGGAATGCATCCCAACGAAAGAGAGAGACCCATGTCACAGCAGTTTTGGGAGGCCTATCTGCTTGTGGGGGGAGTTCATGCTGCAGCAGGCACAGTATGGCTGCTACTCACGAGAGTGGACCCACACTGGAGAAGTTCATAGAGAGCCATCTTCCATGGGAGGAACCCCACAGCCTCACAGGGGAAGTATTCCTCTCCCAAAGCAGCAGAAGAAAATCTTGGTGGTGAACTGACCAAAACACCCACACCCTGTCTCCCTGCACTGTGTGTGCGAAGAGGGGAGGGGCTGGGGAGAAATGGTGTTTTAAGGGCTGATTTTACTTCTCATTATCCTCCTCTCATTCTATTAGTAATAAATTCACTTTGCAACTTAAGTTGAGCCTGCTTTGCCCTTGAAATACTTCTCCCAGTCCTTATCTCACTCAAGAAGCCTTT
Organism: Motacilla alba alba; assembly: GCF_015832195.1. NCBI lineage: Eukaryota > Metazoa > Chordata > Aves > Passeriformes > Motacillidae > Motacilla > Motacilla alba. Next base: position 24,556,428 of record NC_052046.1, read on the forward strand.
ATTAATTTTTTTCCCTTTTTTCCTCCTCTGCCCAGCTGTAGCAGGGGAGGGTAAGCGAGCAATTCTTGTGGGTGCCTGGCATTGGACCAGTGCCAAACCATGACAATACTGTAGAACTGTGCCAAAAACATAATATCAGATCAGAATTGATGGGGTATAGGCTTTCTTGAATCTTATTCAGACAACAATTTAGCTTGATTTAAGATGCAGGAAAGGCATGCATGTGTGTATGCACTATAAAACAGTTACCATCACTTCTACTGATACTAAAATTTTAGTAATTACAGGAAGTCAACCTACAAGTAAACGAGGAGAAAAACTCAGAATCTAAGAACAATACGTCAGTCATGGGGAATTGCCATGAAGGAAATTGTTGTATGGCAGCAATGAACCATTGGCAGAATTAACCAAGGACTTCACAAACCACATCTCTGATACATTCTGGATTACCATTTCACTCTTCTCATTTAAATTTCCTTTCATGCTAGTAATGTTTTTATTAAATTGTACTAAGTGGGATTGAGAACAGCATCATCCTGAAAGACATTTCTGAGTGTGAGGTTTTAGAACAGCAAGAGTTTCCCCAACTCTGGAAGCTTCGATGCATCTTGTTCTTCTACAAGGAAAATGTTTCTGCTCTGTTCCACTGTCCTGCACCCCAATACAGGACATCACAGCTTTTCAGCATTCAGGTCTGCTCAAGATCCAACATCCTTCTGCCCTTGCATTTAAGTTAATGGTGAGCAAGCACACCACCACCAGCACAATATGCCAACAACAGAAATAACTGTAAAGATACTGAAATGCCACCCACTGAACAGTCTTCTCAGAAAGAAGAGGACCACAAGAATCAAAATCCTAGCAATTACAGAAAAAGTTTCAACAATTCAGTTTTTAGTTTCATTATTGATTGTATCTTGGCAGGATGGACATGCAAAAGGTAGATGTGATGAGAATAATTTTATGACCCGCTTCTGATGAGATGGCGCTCCTTTGTAAGATGCTAAGTACTTAAACTATGTTTTGCACACAAGTTGCTGCATACTAGCAAAAAAAAGAGTGGTTTTAAAGGAAAGTGTCTTACTAAGGTTGTTTATCTCTACTATATCACATATATATTTTAGGACAAAATAATGTCTAAATTATTTTTTTTTTCTCAGCAATCACTGTGAAATTATATGCTCTCCACATCAGCAGCATGACCTAATGACACAGTGGTATGTGTGAGTTTTTTGCCCCAGTGTTCATAAATTCCTAATTATAATTTCTTGATGAGCATTTTCATTCACTGACTAATCTTTGGTGTACAAGCAGTTTAACATTTATCCCTGCCTCTCAGTAGTTTGTTTCAGCTTAGTTTACCGTCATGAATTACTATGATGGGTATCTCACAACCATTCTGGATTAGCTGATTTGATCACCCTTAGAACCTCAATTTGTTAAGTGATTTGGCCAACCACTTGCAGTTCATTGCGTCAACAGGATCCGGTTGGACCCATAATCCTGCACATCCAAAATGCCTTTGGGGACTGGAGTTGTGTTTGTGTGCAGATATGCTGGTTTCCAACTGTGGAAAGCACAGCCACAGCCTCAGCTATTTCTGCTGGCTCCAGCAGAGCCCTTCTGGCTTGCACCCATTGAGGAACCAGCTTGAGAACCTTTCAGTGGTTTGATGGGCACTGAGAAATTGTTATTTAAGCAGTGTCTTTCAAGAATTCTTCTTAATCAAAACAAAGGGTCATCTCCCAGAAGATCTTCATTAGAATTCCACTATATTAAATGTACAATATTTGTGGGAAGATCGGAGCCAAATAAACCAAAACAAGTTTTCGCCTCTTTTCTTTTTTTATTTTTTTTTAAGGTTTAGAATTATTCAATGCATAGGAACTTTCTCCCCTTGCTCCTCAGGTGGGAAAAAAATTTAAAAGACCACCACCACCAAAAAGAACCCCAAACCAAAAAATGAACAACACCCACAATGAAAAAAAAACCCACCCAAACCAAAACCAGCAACAACAGAAAAACACCCCAAACCAAAACAAACCTCAAAACCTACATTCCCCCCACAAATACCACAAGCTAACTTAATTTTCTGTCTTTTCAACAAGTTCAATCACCAAAAAAAAAAAATCTCATCGAAATCTGATGTAGTGCAAGATTTACTAAAAAGAGAGTCTGAGTTTGTGAATAGAAAATTATCTGGATATTTGGTTAGTAACAAACCATGCAACCTGGCAGTTTCATTGACTTGGGATTTGCATGTCTCTGGAAGAAAAGCTTCTCTTCTGCAGTGATTAGACGTATGAAAGGTGCTTAGTGCTTTAGTAGCTGGTTAAATGGTTTTTATGGACATTTGTGTCTTTTTATGAAAGAACTGATGGTTATCACAGAATCAAACCAAAACCCTGCACTAGAATTTTGCAGAGGAATATAAAGGAGTGCTTCCTTTTGTCTTGGTTCAGGGCAAATTTGGGAGAGAACCCCTCTAAAGAGGCTCCTCTAGGAAAGCAGATTCAGTTGGCCCCTCCCCCCCCAACTGGTTCAGGAGAAAATACCTCCTTAGAGAAAACTGGAAAAAACTGTTTATTAAACAATAAAACCTAAACAATATTAAACAATAAAACCTCTTGCTGCTCCAAAAGAGATGACAAACTCAGAAAAAGTCCCCTCCCCAGGTTGCAGCTCAGCTCAATCAGTCTCTTATCAGTCTCTCTGGTGCTGGAAATGCCGTGGCCCAGGCCCGGCCCGGTGGCCACAGGTGCGAGCCGCCGGTGCTCTTCCGGTCTTCAATACAGAGCAGGTTTAAGCAGGTCCAAAGAAAAGGGAAAAAACCACAGTCCAGGGAACTTCTTTGCCTCAGCTAGCTAAAACGAACTAAAACAAAGGAGAGCTCTGTCTCACTGTCTGTCCATCCGCAGACAACACAGTCCAGGAGCAGGAATGTGGAGGAGTGAGAGCAGTGTCTGAAAACAAACTGCGCGCTTCTTCTCTCCCCCCTTCACTCTCTGGAGCATGTCTTAAAGGTGCAAAACTTATTATTCACCATAAACAGAACAGGACGATTTGGGATAAAAGCATCATATAGTCAACCCAGGACACCTTTTAAGTATATCTAAGTGTTTATTAGCAATATTTTGGAATCAGTTTTCAAAACAGTAAATAAATAGTAAAGTGCAGGAGTATATACAGAAAACATAGTTGTTTAAGTCATCACTTCTCTTGCACTCTGGAGACCTCAGAAGTTGTGTTTATTTATTCATTTAATCCCTTGTTTGTCTTTGTCAGGACAGGAGTAAGAAAAATAAAGTCTTGCACAAGCAACCTATCAGAAATGAGCTGTCAAGGACTTGAAATACTAAATGCTTGACATCTTCTGTAGATGTTTAAAAAAAAGACATTTCAGCATTGTGTTTTGGTTGCTTAGATGTAATGTGCAATCAGCAGATAAAACTAAAAATTTACAGAATTACTTATATAAGTAGCAGATGGGTATATGACAGTATCCTCAGATATTAATCAAGCCCAACTGAGAGAGCTTGTACATGACTGTGAGATACAAAGCTGTGTTTCGTGTCAGGTACATACAGGCAGCGTGTGTGCTTGTGATTGTGATATGTATGGAAACTGATCATGGGACAATTAAAGGATGAATTCCAAAAAAATAACTGAGGGAGTAAAGCATGAAAGAAGGCCTTTGAACTTATCCTTTGTTTGCAATTAACTTTTATAGCATCTGAATTAAAGCTTTAAGGATGTTGCTGCTGGACAGGAACTTTTTGCACATAGCTAAGCATTAAACAGCTTTGCAATAATAACCTTTTGAAGTATAATTTTAGAATATTGCTTGTAGTAAGGAGCTTTGAAAATATAAGTTTAGAATCTACGTAAAGGAAATATGCTTATCTCAACACCTTAGCAAAACAGTAAAAAGCAGCTTGAGAAAGGAAGATGAACATCAACCCAAGGATTGATAGCTTCGACCAAGGGAAGCTGGACATCACTGTTATGAGATTTATAGTCCTTGCAATTAAAAGGTGGGCCCACATCTGGAGTCTGGACCGCACCAGCTGGAAGACCTCTTTCTTCTTTCGGAAGTCGGACCCCACCATCTGGGAATACTCCTTTCTGGGGTACATCCTGAGAAAAACTAACTCACAATAGTGTATAAAATTTGGAATAGAAAAATTTGGAACGTAAAAATTTGGAATAGAAACTGCTGAAAAAAGCTTATGTGCACCCCTATAAATATCTGTACGCCCCAACCATCGGTGTGCAGTTGGAGGGAAAACTTCCCCCACTGTACCCAGCACTGTTTTGCTCATACTTTACCACATTAATTAATAAATTGATTGCTGCTTGAATATTGACCTAGTCAAGCTTCTTATTTATAACAATGACCTAATCATCTACAGCTACAATCAAGCATGTTGTGAAACTATTTGCTATTGCAGCCTTAGACACTCTCCTATAATACCAAAAAAAAAGCAGTAAAAAATTTTTCAAGTAATTTACAGATACAAAAATTCCTAAAACAAACCTTTCTTGTGCATCTGACTAAAAAATAATGATGTTTATGGGTGAATAGTCAGGCTGGCACACCAACCTTCATTTTATTTCAGGAAAAATATTACTTTCATCAACATGCCTGAAAAGCTTGGAAAATTATTGCTCATAACTTTCCCCAGTCTTGTTAACAAATGACAGTTGTTTGAGATGAGAAGAAGAATAGGAAAAAAACCCTATTTTCTTTCTGCATAAGCATATAGACTAATATATTGCTAAAATAAAAGTAAAACCTTTGTGCATCTTGATTAATTAACACTGTCCTTGTTCTCTGTTAAAAATACAGGCTTAATATAAGGATAATCTATATGCTATAACAGCATCAACTTGAATGAAAATGGTGAATGTGCATTTCAAAAGCCATTTCATTCTCCTGAGGAAAAAACCAAAACAATCTAAAATCTCTAAACTAAACTAAAATCAAAACTAAAATCTCTATATTTTAACTTTTTTAAGTCAATATATTTAAACTTCTTCAAGTGTTTGTTAGCATTGTTTTATTACATTCACTGAGAAACCCTGAGAATCTCATGGTTCTTTACTTACTATTGCTCATGCTTATGTTTATGCAAATAGGGAAAAAATACAGTAGTATCCTCAAAAAAGCTCCCCAAAAAAACAAACCCAAGATCTGACTTAATCCACAAAGCAACAGCACAGATCTTTTAATGCATTCTTCCCAGGGAAACAAAATCAAGGAGTAATAATTTCACACAAAACTTGGCAACACAATTGCCTTGAAAAGACTACAAATATTTCCCACAAAATGAGTACTGTCCATTCCTGTCAGCCTTTTCAACCTCTGTTGTGTTCCCAGAAATTACCCGTAATGAAAACAGAGCAGAGCCAATCATATTGTTGTATAAACAACTGCACTGTAGAAGCTAGAAGCCTTGCCTTTAAAATAAGTCTTAGACATTTTTCATATAATATGTAATTTTATGTAAATTATCAAAAGCAGAAACTTTATTGTTGAGCTTGTTATAGCATGTAGCGAATACTGCAAGAGGCACTTGGACCCATAATCCTGCAGGACTAAAAAACACTCAGACAATAACTGCCTCCTAATGCCAGACATCTCCCTCCAAAACACTGGTCCATACACTTTTTTTCCTACATGTACTTATAGATTAAGAACCTCTCCATCACCATTTTCCTAGAAGTGTATTAAAGAGATAATTTGAGAATGCTCATACATAAGTAAAGTTTTGAGTTGTTACCTGTGTGTTAGCATAAAAAAATCCCTGAGGGAAGGAAGAACTGTACCACTGTATCAATTTTAATGTCTCAGGGCTGTAGTCAGAAATGCTCAATGGCATTGAGTCTGAGAATAGAGCACTGTAATTAATTTTTGCTGTTAACCCAGTGATAAGCAGGATCCAGTCAAAAGACTCTTCCAGAACAACCTTCTGTCTTCAGACCTCTCTGGAAAGACTTTGTGTCTCTGAGGAAGATGTTCCACAACAAGTCTCAAAATCTCATTGAGCAATTTTTTGATACAAGCATCTTACAATATTTCAGTGTCACAGTACTCCACATCTCTGATACTAGAGTACAAAATGGGTGGCTACAGACTTTACCTGGTATTTTCTGCACATTATACATAGAAACATCAAATCTATCTACATCAGATGTGTGATATTTTGTAATACACTGTGTAATATAACATAGGAGATTAACATATACACCTGTCTGATAATATTGTGACTATGAAAGGATCTATTAAGTATGGAGATCAAACTATATTATGCATTTTTAGAAAGAAACATGGATATTTACTCCCCTGTGGGTAAGAAAAATAAACACAATAAAAGTTTTGTTTTGACTAGAGAGTGCAATGTTTCTTTGATAAAAATTATCAGTGTAATCCTTGAGAGGTATAAAATCCATACAGATGTCCTAAAATTTTTCAGCCTTTGTTCTTCTTACTTGTTGCAGTACAAGCTGACATGTACTGAACATCAATCCAGCCCAGTTCCATAAACCAGCCTCTGGGCTGGCTGACAGAGGTTTCAACTAATAACAGCTCTCCTAAAATACAAGAATTTGAATGATACACAGTCTGGAAGGTGTGGGGATTAGACCAATGATTGTTTAGAGCCGAGAGCTTTGAATTGCCTATAAAAGTGTTATGTTTTCCCAATTATCCAATCACAAATAAAAAACCAAACAAAATTAAATGTAGCAGTAATTTTAAAAAAGTAGTTTAAAATATATACAATTGAATACACTCAAAATATTGTCAGTATAATTTGGTTAAAATGAGGTATAATCTGGTTCTGATAATAATGCATAAGCAAAAGTAACCGCAGGGTTACTTTTCTACTGCAGGGTTACTTTCACAAGGGCCTTGGGACCCCTGCCACCTCATGTACAAGCTTGCCAAGTCCAAAATTCCCCTTTTTATACTGTATATTATCAGCATCTCCTTCTATTTTCGATTCATCACACTTGTATCTCCACCCTCATCATCATCTTCACCATGCATGCGCCATCATGTTTTTTAGGTGGTCGCACCACTCTTTTGGGGTCATCTGAGGAAGGCTTCTCCTCTTCCTCAGGTGTTCTTTATTTCACCTTTGGATTACACATGCGCACCAAGCCAGTATAATATGAGCCAAAACTAACGTTATATAAGCCAATACCATTAAAGCAATAAATCCCATAAAATTAGCATGTTCCTGATTTCCACTCCAGTTTTCCCTCTCTTTCAGATAATTTTAGTAAGCTTTATCTTACTCCTTTTCCTGCCCTGAACATCTTCAGGAGAAAAGGGGGGGAGTGGACCCCTCCCCTCCGTTTTCCTGGCATTTTACTTTTTAACCATTTTGTTATCACCAAATATTGATTACCGTATCAATATTGATTACTGTTTCAATTTTATCAGCACGAATCACACCTCAAGCAAAAAGCAAACCCCGAACAATAAAACAGGCTGTTTGGCTGATGAAACAATGGAGATCAGTCGTGTGTTCCGTCTCAGACACTGGGACATCATGTGTCACATGGTGGCCCCGGTGTGAGGATGAACAGTCCAAGGTAGCCCACGGGTAGAGCAGAGAGACACAGGGCAGAGCTTCCAAAGCCTGTCCCTACAGCAAAAAGCTGAAAGAAAGAGGCAGGGAAAGCCCAAATTTGCAGCAAAGGCTGCAAGAATCAAAGCTGCAGCAATGGCTGCAAGAGTCACAGCCAAAGGGCTTTGTGAAAGAAGAAACCAGAGAAGCTGAAAAAAGAAGAAAAATGCCACCAAAGATATGGGAAACTTTATAAAGCCATGAAGACTTGCATTTAATAAGATTGTTAAATACTGAAGCATATGGCAAGGAATGGACAGCAGACGAGTTATTGGGAGGTTGGATGCCTTTTCAAACCCACAGAACACGTGGATGGACTAAATGGCTGCCATGGGTAGCCATGCTGTTCCACATGGCCGTACTGCCTTAAATTCCTCCCCCCCATGCCGGCACTGCTCCCGAGAGAGTTGTCCGCCGCAGCCCCACCACACCGGGGGGCACCACCACACAGCGAGACGGGGGGCTAGCGACACCAGAGTGTCCGGTGCCAGCACCGCGCAAATGCTACTCCATGCTTGCCCTGCGGGACTCCTGCAATGACTCGAGCCACCGCCACATTCCGCAGCAGCCTGTGATCATAACTCAGCACCATGTTGTTTACGCAAGGGTTACAAATTTGCACAAAAGTTTATGATGTCCTAGAAATCATAGTACAGTATTTATTATTGTTAGTTGTATTTGCTAAACAAAAATTGATGACCCTCTGATAACTAATGTTATCACAGTTACTAAGAAAACATTATGTTTCTGTTTCAAATTATGAGTTACTGTGTATTAAACATATCCTAGAATGTATGTTACTAAGTTTTCTCTTAGTACTCCTAGTATTTCTGTTTGCATTGTTTCTAGATCGATCTGGAAGATTCAAAGAATGTACTTGTCCTAACATTCTAGATCCACTAAAGCATACATAAAACATTAATTTACTAATATCATAAGCAAATTTCAGCTGCAATGTCTTTTAACTGAGAATTTACCACCTGTCATCATTTTAAAAACCTAAAAGTCACCTGGTAAAGTCAATAACAAATTTCTAACTTCTAACAAGAAAAGAAAGTATATTACTTGCACTATTACCATAGTAACTAGAATATTTAAATACCTATATTTCTTTAATTATTCATAAGTTGTTTTTGTTAAAAAAGTATTTCTAAAGACTAAGACAAAAATTTAAAAATCACGAGGGATTTTTCAGAGATGATTTCTTTATGAAAATCCCCCGCTCAAATGCATGCTAAGCAGTAATGTGAAAATGGAATTATTGCAAAATGCCACCGATTACTATGCAAATTGTGCTTCCATTGGCATGAAGGTGCAGCTGATTTACATATAATATAGTTGGAAATGAAGCAGTGTAACATACAAGACTTCAGAAACATCAGACAATCCTGCTATAAATTCTACTGGCACCAACAAATAAATACTGCCACTATAGATCAAAGGCAGCACTGCAACCGTTATGTGTTCACTCTAAAACTCTAAAAATACTTGGCTTTCTTTTCAATGGGATTAGAACTGGGAACTCCAAGGTAGCTAGGCAATAATGTCTCAAATAAGCTAAAGAAACATGTTTTTCAATTTATCATGGGAAGATGGAGATATTTTCAATTAGACTGACAGGATTGTTTGGAAAATGAAATTGTGCAGTGAAAGGATAAAAGTCTTCAGGAACTGGATACTCTGAGCAAACAATACATACATCATCTCATACTGTTATGTAAACAGCATTGCCGTAATACCGGCTTCATCTTGCACTGAAACACTGTGCACTGTGATGAATCACAAGGTTTTATACAGAAATGTCCTGTTTGAAATACAAAGCACTGGCTATTCCAAATCATGCTTTAGGAAAGTATCCATGAATGCTGTAACATTGATGCCCTGTCAGGAAGAAAAACACATTAAATTTACCTCTTAAATTAAAAGAATAAATCCATGGTAGATGCATAAGTTACTCTATGATTCCCAAGCTAATTTCAGAAATTCATAAATGGCTTGGGTTGGAAGCAACCTTAACAATCATCTGTTTCCAAAACCCATTCCGCTAGACCAAGCTGCTGAGAGCAACAAAGTGTCCCCAGGGACATAAACAAAATAGATTAAATAGGAGTGTGGTCCTGGATTCCATGGACACCGAAATTTGAGATGCAATGTGTTATTTTGGCACTGGATACTAGATGGTATTTGTTGGTTTATAATTGATAGCAAAGAAGTGTTAGTATTGGCCTGTAGAAGTGAGACTACAGAGATCATAAATGCTGCTTCTAGCAGTAGTCAAGAAGGATTGAGAACTGTGAATACAAAATAAATTTTAAAGGTACTTTTAGATATTGTGAAGCCTTGTGGTCTCAGCCTGGACAGTTGACCAATGGCTTCTCCAAGAACTGGCCCTGGCGACTTTGACGAGAGAGAGTCTGCTTGATCCAGTTGTTCAGAAACACAACTTTAATAAAACAGCAAAACAACAAACTAAACAGCGTGCACAATATAAGGAACAAAATGGAAAAAGCCGAGGTCCAGGATCTGCAGGGATACTTACACATTTCTAAAAGGGGAGGGGGTTAGGGCAGGGTCTAACCAGGGTCCAACTGGAAGGGGTGATTTAGAATATTACAATCAATGCAGCAAAAATCAGCCAATAACAACACAGAGAACTTAGAGCTTTCCAGCAATGATTTGAATAACAGAACTTGAGGGTTTTCCCATGGCCTCAGATTGAAGTTTTCTTCATTACCCAAACCGATCCCAACAATATTGCCCATGTTTAATCTTTCTATATTTCCAAAGTAAATTACCCAGGTACCTCAGCTGCTTAATATTCACAGTCTCATGATATATCAACAGGGACAAAAGCACCAAGGATGGAGCAAGAAGAGTGCTTGTGGTCCTTTGAGAAGGTAGGACAAACCACACCCATCTGACTGCCACTACTATTGCTACTGATGGTGAAAGAGCTAGTGTTTAGGTGATGGTGCACTGTCCAGGGGTGACTTTTGCTGAATTGTATACCCATTTGTCTGTTTAGGCCAGAAATAAGTTTTTGCACTTTTAAGACTTGTTCTGACAGTGAAGGCGGGGGAGAGAAGAAGTGTGCAGTTTGTTTTCAGACACTGCACTCATTCCTCCACATTCCTGCTCCTGGACTGTGTTGTCTGTGGACAGACAGACAGAGAGACAGAACTGTCCTTTGCTTTTAGTTAGTTTTAGCTAGCTGAGGCAGAGAAGTTCCTTGGACTGTGGTTTTTCTTTTTCTTGGAACTGTTTTAACCTGCTCTGGACTGAACACCCAGAAGAGCACCAATGTCAGCGACAGAGAGAGACAGGGAAGACAGATTCAGTGATCAGAATCTGATTTTATTGTGGGATACAAAAGCTTATATACTATTTCAGGGAGACTAGTAATGTGTACTACAATGATTAGATTAAAATCATCTACACAAACTTATGCATATAACAACATCTCTTGCTTGCAGAGTTTAGTGGGATTTTATTTTTCCAGTAAATCCATTTGATTTAATCTTCTTGCAATCTAGGTCTAATTTTCAAAGTTCCGTTTCCTTTTGCCAAGACATCCTGTTATCAAATCTCTTATGTTAACCAGGTCCAAAGTCCATCATCTGTCTTGTGTCCCCCAACATTCCAATACACCGGGAACTCCGACTGGGAGTTCCTACTCCAGGCCAGGCCTGGGCCACGGCATTTCCAGCACAAGAGGAACTGATAAGAGACTGAGTGAGCTGAGCTACAGCCCATGAAGGGGACTTTCTGAGTTTGTCATCTCTTCAAAGCAGCCAGAGGTTTTATTGTTTAATATTGTTCATTTTTAGGCTGGTTAACGCTTTGCCGGCTAAATAAACAAGTTTTTTTCCACTTTTCTCCATGGAAATCTTTTCCCAAACCAGTTGGGGGAGGGGCCGCTTGACTTTGCTTTCTAGAGGAAACTGCTTTGGAGAGTTTTTTCCAAATATGCCCTAAACCAGGACAGCTAGGAGTCAATCAGAAAATTAGAGAACACAATCATTTTCAGCTGGAGGATCCTAACAGCACTTTAGGGACATGTGCTTTTTCCTCAAGAATAAATTGAAAAGAATTTTGAAGACTGAAATTTATTCCTCCTGGATTATCTGGAATACCACCTGCTTTGACAATGAGTCTCCATGGTTCCATGTTTTGGGGATAAATTTGAATACAAAAATGGCATGTACCATGGTTCTGTATTAAAGAATATTATTCCCTACAGTATCTCCTGAATTTTGCTCATTTTTCATAATGCACATAACTGTGCATGGAGGAAGGATGACCAGTAACACTTCTGTCCTGTCTTCCAACACACAGGGAGTAACCCTATGTTTTCATTTAATATAAACCCATTTTAATTTGGGTATAAAGATCAGTAGCTTCAATAAAAGCAGCCTCTAACACCATAAACACAATTTAGACAGTGTTATCATTGAAGAGGAAAATAATTTTTCCCTTTTATTGTTTTACAGATTTTGAAGGGTGTTTTGTTAATTTTTTTGCATTCAAGCAGCACCATAATAGAGATGTGACTCTATTTAACAGTATCAATACTCTGGACTCCAGCCATTCCAAATGACAGCATCAGCATGGACTAGTGGGGTGAAAGGAAAGTGCAAGTTCAATTTTGAAACAAAAACAAGAAAACCAAAATCAAGCCCCCAAACAAACAAACAGAAATTTATATGAAAGGGGAGTTGGTTGAAATCTGCTATGCTTTGGTGTCCAATGCATTTCAGATGCTGCAGGCTATCCTGACCCACCAGGTGGAAATTGGTGGTAGGTGCTAGGGAAGCCTGTTTCATTCTTCATGTCTCTGGATATGACAGACAGTTTTCTGAGATCTCTTCAAGAGGGGGCAGAGATAAAATCTGATCATGGAGAGCAAATCTGCAAGGAAATCTGTGTCATTGGGGAAGTCTGGGAATAATTACTGTAGTTCACGGTGTCATAGAAATGCTTCTGGAAAAAGGTTCAGGCACAGCTAAACTGAGCTCATTGCATCTAAAAAATGTTTTTAGCATACTTAGTTACCAGCACATTTATATCAGCAATTATAAAAAACCACAGAATAATCATTTGACAGCATAAATTACACCTTTTTTGATTTGAATTAGGTTTGTATCAGGCTTATAGTTTTGTTATACAGAACTTAGATTCCACTAAATTGTGCTTTATTCACAGTATCAGTAAAACAAATTCTATAATAATAACACTGCAAAACATAGTTTTTAAAAATCCTTCATGTGATAGAGTGATAGATGCCTACATGCAAGAGACTGACTAGATTTTTCACTTTTTTTCTTTTGAAAATAGAATTAAAAGTGTGGAAAATGTTAGAATTTTAATACAATGAGAAAACATGTAGAGAAATGTTTTGAATATGTGTGAATAGGCTGCAACACATTTGTTAATATAACTGTCATATAATCTGTTTCTACAGATTTTCAATAACACACAACAGCTGATATCTCCTCAGTTCTATAACAGTTGAAATTTCTGCAGCAAAACTATTTTGGAAAGTCAATTCCCTCTTTGAAAAAATCTTATTTCACTGTTCTGTGAACTCACTAAACGCTTGGCAGCAAGGGCAGAAGATAAAATACTTCAAAGGCTACAGATTCATCCAACCATGGAGTCACATTTAGGGTGCAAAATCCAGATTTTCCAAAACAATAGAAGGACTGCAAAATACATGAAATTCCAGTGAAGGTCAAACCCACTTGTATCCCAATAACCTGTACCCTGCGTCACAGATACCTTTCCACAGGAAAAAAAAATCACTAAGTTTTGCTACATGATATAACTTCTTAGGTTTCAAATGCAAGATGTGGTTGGGGTGTATATTCTATTGCCATCTGTTAAAGGTGGGGCAGTTAGTTGGGCTACCTGTTGAAACCAGATGGGGCAGTTTTCTTTATCTCTTCCATGACCCATCCTCCCTCTGGGGAGATATCTTCTGTTAGTGGGCCATTAAGTCTCACTGCATGACTGATAAAATTACATCATACCATTGTGAGATGCTCCACCGAGGGGGAGGAGCCAAGAATTCCTACCTGGATATAACTTAAAATGTAGTCACAGTCAGCCTTTTCTGCCTGCATTCCCAGAGGAGTAGCTTTCTTTTCCATTGGATTCCCAGAGGAAGACCAGGCCCATCTACACCAGCACTGAACCTTCAGAGGAAAACGATACCCTTCTACAGGATCACTGCATCAACGGAACCACATTTGTCATTCCAGGAGGACTGCAGCTAACATTTAATCAGACTGCTACCAAAACCCTGACCAATAGAGTGTCAGGTTGTATCCTGACTCTGTCAATGTTTTTTGGGGTCTTTTTGTACTATTGCATTTGTATTTTAATTTTCCTAGTAAAGAACTGTTATTCCTATTCCCATAGCTTTACCTGAAAGCCACTTAATTTCAAATTTATAATAATTCAGAGGGAAGGGGTTTACATTTTCCATTTCAAGGGAGGCTCCTACCTTCCTCAGCAGACAGGTCTTTTCAAACCAAGACACTTGTGCATCACTGAATAGCGGAGGGTGATGTCACAGACGGACAGATTGTGACACTCCGAAGTCTGGCTCTTCAACAATACTGACCTTCCTGGTGTTCTCTTCTTCTGGCTCACCTCAGAAATTATGCCTGTGAGGGCAAAGCCTCTTGTGCTTTGCCCAGCTTCCAGCACAGATAGGAATTCTATCAACTTCTCATTCCTCAGCTTCTTGAGTTCAAAAGAATAAGAGCTTCTCTAAAGGACCAGACCAAATAACACATAAAGGGTTACTCCTATTACAGTTTTGAAAATATGGTCAATGAGTTTTTATAATCCTTACTCATTTTTTGGATACAAAAGCACCACACATTATCTTATGTATTGGATAGTATTATCTCTCTTAGTCTGAGACTAAGAGAGATAATCAGCAAACACACACAAAAGAACTCTCATTCATCAGCAAACAAGACACATAGCTGCAAAAATGAGGATGCAAATTATTTTCATACATGAGTCTCATACAGCCATCGTGTACCCTGGTCTGTATAAAACAAAGGATGCTCAGCAAGACAAGCAATGTGATTCTCCCCAGCTACCTCAGCAAACTGTACATTTCTCCCAAAGGCATTAAGCAGAAATGGTGCATTTCCATGGCTTTCCATTGCTTGCTTGAGGAATGCTTGATCAGTCTTTCCCTTCTGACTCCTGTCTAAGCATGCACGCCAATGTTTTCTCATGATCTCTTCCATCATTGTGGCTGCAGTAGCATTTCCTGGGGGAGGCAGCTTTGCCAACATGGCCCTAGGGCTCCAGAAGCCTTTGGCTCACACTTGGGTGTAAGGGTAAAGGAAAACTGCTTCAGGAAAAGAGGAAGGAAAAAGCAACCTGAGACGGCATTAAGGAAATAGCCATTTATTTTTCTCTTGGGTAAAGGCTTGCTGTGGCCTTTCTAGAGCTGATCATGGCGCTGCCTCTTGCTGGAATGGGAGGCATCTAGGGACCGAGGGGTCCTCCTCTTTCGGCGGCGCTGGGATGTCACAGGTGAGGGGTTATTGCCCTGGCTAGGAGTAGAGGAACATGCAGCCACTCTTGTCTCCCCCAGCTCTTCCTGGGGCTGCTCCTGCTCTGCAGGGATGGACATAGATGGGGAGTGGCTGGGATGTCTGTGAAGGGCAGTCTCCAATGTGCTGCCTTCCTCCTCTGTGTTGAAATTTGAGATGCCACTGGATGGGGCCTGGCTGAGGGTGGGAGCCCCCTCCTGGGAGGCAGGGGGATCAGAGCTGGCAGCAGGGATCTCATCCTCCTCCCTGGCAGTGTGACAGTACCGCAGCCTCCGAACCTCCTCACTGCACTGGGTCTCAATGATATTGAGGATGCCATGGACCAGTGACGCAGTGTATTGCTGGAGACGGGGCTGCAATCTCTGGACCAAGACTTCTCTGTCTGGACCATAGACACAGAGTGCGAGCACGATGCCGCTCTCTGCACTCTTCACCTGATACCACTCGCCCTTATATATCATCTCCAGCCCCTGGCGCAGCCATGGCCTCACAGGATCCAGGAGGTTCCGTCGTCTTCGGAAAAGTTCTGCCCAAAGCTCAGGCAGGATGCCACCCACAGCCTCTGCTCCTGCAGCCTGCTGATGAGCAGGGGCTGTTATTCCTTGTGGAGAAGAAGCAAGGGAATCTGCAGCGCCAGGGGATCTGTTTTCTGCCAGGCCTCTAGGAGCTTCTGCTGCCTGGCTGCTTGTCTCTGGCAACTCTCTGGGAGGTGTGATAACACAGTGTAGGTAGTCATCTCCACCATGGTCAGAAAACTTCACTGTCAGGATGGATCTTCTGCAGAGTGGGCAGGCAGGATTTCTTTCTGCCCAACGCAGGATGCAGCCAAGGCAGAATCGGTGGCCGCAGGGCATTGCGTAAGCGATGTCATCTGGTGCATCGCAGCAGATGGGGCAGCTCCACTCCTTCCCTGCGGCCATGTGTGCTTGTTCCCATAGGCTGGCCCAGGCTCTGACAGTACCTGAATTTACAGAGCAATGGCTGTGAGGTCACAGTCATAATCTACCACCAGGATTATGATTATTCCTAGGATTATTGTTAGGATTACAATCACATCTACCACCCAATAATGTTACAATGTAATATCTGCCCCTGTGGGTCTTGGAAATACACTGCTAGTTGGAGGCTGCCCTCTGCAGGAGTCTCTGCTGCACCCCAGAAAGGAGGGCATCACCAAACAATGAGATCTGAGTTAATGGATCCATGGCTGTGGAAAAACAGCAAGGCTAAATCTGGTCTACCACAGTACATGAGAAATTCAGCACAAGGGGTTCAGAAAACCAGGAAAAGTTTCAGATGGCACTAAGAGCAGTGGCTGAATTTCACAATTCACGAAGGAGTGTTTCCCGAGAAATAGCCAAAATGCACAGATAACGTGGACAGGAGAACTAGAGACATGTTGGGAAGGGGAGCCTTGCAAGAGAAAAGCATCAGTACAGCTGTATCTGCAACATCATGTAAGCTTGACATTGCCTAAATAGTGCTGTCCCAAATCCCCAAGTATGGGACCAGATCAATCCATGTTGGAAACAATGGGGAACAGGGTCATTGGGGTGGACTTGTTTATGTCAGTAGAGGCAGGACTGGAGAAAGCGAAGTGCAAGAGCATCTGAGGAGGGAAAGAAAAGACAGAGCCTTTGGTGACTGGCATGAAATACCTATGGTGTGCGGAAGACATGGGTGAGAAGAAGAGAAGTAGAAAGTGGAGCTGCAGTAGCCGCAGACATGTGCAGAAGTGCAATGGAATATTGGGACAGACATCCCTTGTGCATCCCTGAACTGTGGAGGCTGGCATCACAGAGTGGCAGACTGTGACCCTCCAAAGCCTGGCTCTCCAACAAAAAAAACCAAAAAAACTGCCTGGTTTTCTCTGCTGCTCATGGCTCCTCTCCAAGTATCACCCCTGTGTTCTCTCATAAGTGCTTCATGATCTGGAGCACTATGGCACTCCTTCCTTACCTTGTTTGTTGTGACAGATTGGAGAGAACAGAGAATGAAGAGCTGCTACACCTCACTGGTGTCACACATTGCTGAAGGGTCATGGTCACCAGCTGTCCTGAGAATGGAAAAAAATCAAGAAATGTCCAGACCCTCAGTAATGACATCCTCCTGGTTCTCCAAGCCTCAAACTTACCCCAAGGCCAGCCCCAGGGAAGCATTTCCTTGCACAGCACACCTGCACTGTTATAAGCATTCTGTGGTACCTGTCTACCTGAACTAGGGGAAAACGTTGATGGGGAAACAGAGACAATGGCTCCTGGATGGGCACTGGTAGCTGATGGTAACCTCCAATGCACCATCCAGCACCAGGAATATCACGTCAGTCATCCAGACCCTACGTGCACACTTGGCAGGAGTCCACAAGGCCTCTTGCAAGGCTGGGAACACTCACCTTCATTGTTGTTGGAGACTGCAAATTAAGGTTCTCCTTAATACACTTCTGATTTGACAGAAGACAGTTTCAAACTTCACTGAAATTAAAGGAAACTTGTTCTCTTATCTGAAGTATTTGATGTTTAGGTTGTTCAGAGATCTTGTTTCAGAAGCAAGGGTTTGGTGGCTTTTCCCTCATCATGTGTGAATTCAGTGCCAAAAAGACTTTTTTTTTTTTTTTTCATTATGAAATAAAAAATATTTGTACTAGTGATCTATATATATATATCCAGACTTTTTTGTATAAAATATTAAAAGGACTGCAGCTCTCCAAATGCTAAACATAGATCTAACCCCAGAGAAGTTGTAGATGCATTTTAAATTATTCCTTCAAATTTTTACCAGTTCTGGACATGATGGGGAAATGTCCAGCAATATTTTTTTTTTAACATTTATTAAGACTACAGGACTGCAGGACCTAGAGGGAAATTGAAGTATTCTTAGCTTTTTTTCTGTAATGAAACCAGCCTCTGTTATTACTCAAGTATATAAAGCTTTTGGTAAACATTGCACTTTAGAGTACTCGTAACCCTTCTCCAAGTTTTTGTTGATTGATTAGTCTCCTACCTTATGGTTATATAAATGTATATTTAGTTATATATCACTGGAAACACAGAAAGATCCTTAAATAATTATGGTATTCAACTAGATCAAATTAATATTGCTCTGACATTAGGATATACCTTTAACACTTGAGATCAACTGAATGTTTTGTGTTGTTTAAAAAGCTGAGCTGCTGTGCTGTGACTACCTACTGTGTCTTTTGCCATGTTACCTGACATTGCTGTAGCTTAATTCATTCTGATTACTTAAGCAGATATATATATATATAGATATATATATATATATATATATATATATATACACACCAATAGCAACTGATGGAATTTAGCCACTGTCTTCATTTAAACATGCAGTAGTATTCACTTTGTATTAATTTCTAAAGCACAGGTCTAATTGAAAACCCCATATATGTTAGTACACGTGGCAGGAAGCCTGTGAATTTATTGAAGAAGGTTAGGAGGAGGAATAGCTGCTTGCTAATACCATGTCCAGGCCTTGACTTCAGACATGTTTTACTACAACCATTGGCCACTGTTTTCATATGGAAACTGAAAATCACACATGGATATTACCTCACTGAAATGAACCTCAGTGCACAGAGCCATGTGAGATAATCTAAGAAAAAAGGGAAATTATTTAGCTTAAACAATCTGTTTGAATGCACAGGAATTAGCAAAACTTGAGGTAGATTTTGAAAATAAGAAAAAAAAAAAGCCTGTATATGGATAATTAGTATGCTTACATATTCCTGTGTTTGTATCAGAGTAAGGCATATTGACAATATTCTATAGAATGTACAAATTATTTATGTTCTTATTAGTTTCTGTTTATGTATTATGGGATTGCCTCATATAAGGCTCAACATTTGAAGTGTGTGCATCTTTCCCTACCATACTAATGCCAAATTGTATGGGGTGGGAGAGGTAGGATTTATTGAGGAGATGATAAGGTAATGCTGCATATTTTTCCAATATTTATTCCAGGGTCTTTTAAGGTACTCATTTCCATAGTAACATAATAGTTCATGCCCTCAGTCTTCATTTTTCTGAAGGTAAACAAGTAGGAATTGAGATTCATAGTTGAAAAAAATAAAATATGTCAGAACAGGATTTCTGCATCAAAGATAGCACTGAAATTTACATCTCTGTAGTCCTAAACCATTGTTTTAATCCAAATTCATCTAGACCTTTACTGGAGGTGAAAGTAATTAATTAATTATTCACCAAATAAAATAATAATAATGTTTTTAATTTTTTAGTGTTTCACAAATCATCTCCACTTGACTGATGTACCTACACCAGGGAAAAAGAAATCATCAGTCATTTGAAATACTTAGAGAGAATTTTTCATAAAAGTTTTCTCAGTCTGAGATCAGGAACTCTGCCTCAGTATGAGGATGTAGAACATGAACTGGATAAACCTGGAAAATAAGTGTCTATCTCTGGATTACACAGAATGTCCTTTTCTAGAATACCTTATTTAGAGGGAATCTGAGTGTTATAAGACAATGCCCTGAAGTCATGGAAGAATATGTGCAGTGTCAATAAGTTCAGACCACATATCTTTTCTCACTATTACATCTTTCTTTAAATTAATCCCTATGGGGAACACTCAGTGTCATGTTGCGCCAGTAAGTGTGAGAGGTTTTAGCATCCTCTACCATTTCTTACAGATGACACCTATTTCTGAGGAAACTGCGTTCTAGAACAAAGCACACAAGTGTAAAACATTCAGGGCGTTGCAGCATGACTTGAGTTCCTGTAGCATGGACGCTCTTTTAGTAGAGAAGCCAACACAGAGTCACTGCCAGGAGCAGGCAGCTGGACGGCGACTTCAGCCACTGCACTTGCTGTCCGCAGGCGCCGCAAGCTCCTCCTCTCCTGGCCGGGCAGGGACCGCTCCTTGCGGTTCGAGAGGCTCCGGAGACGGTCCTCTCTGCCTCTGCTGTCACCAACATTTTTGTAGCAGACCTGATTCTTCCTCAGGGGCTCCCCTAGAGCTGACGGATCCCCGTGGGCTCCCCTGCCCTAGAGCTGCCCTGCTGCTAGAGAAGCCCCCGAGACTCGAGATCTGCCCCTCCGCTGCGGGTCGGGCCGGTCCCGAGCCTCTCCGCTCAACGAACCAGGAGGAACGTCTGACTTAATTAAAAAACTTTTTTTTCTTTTTTTTTTTTTTCCGGCATCGAATTTCTGCCAGGTGACGGTTGTCCGGGCTGCCCATATCCCTCAGAGAGCTGCTCTTATCGTGTCCTTAAGCTGAGAAACCCTGCATCCAGATGCTCAAGAGGGAGATAATTCTAATTAATTTACTCACTTTAAATTGGAAGTATGCTTATGTATAGGCTTCCTGTGGCCAGGTTTGAATAGAGGCAATGGGGAAGGGAGGGAAAGTGTGCGGGGTGCTGCTAAAGGGACGGCTCTCACTTATAAAGTACATTTTAGGTACACTTGGTTCCAAAGAAATCTTTGCAAACATACCACAACTGCACTTTGTGAATATGAATACAGTTGCATGAGTGACTCAGAAGTCCATGTTCTCAGTTTCTTAACTCCGGGGAGTTCTCAGTTTCTTAACCCATCCAGAAATCCAGTGATGACTTTAGCATCGGTATCAATAATTACATTATTTTGTTACGAGATGACATATTGAAGTGTGTGGGAAGAATGAAGTTGTGAAGAAATTAAAAACAAAGGTCAAGAACACCAAGGTAAATTCAGTGAGGGAGAAACAGAGAAAGAAAAATAAGAAACAAGGGACAGAAGCAACAGAAGTTTCTCTATGGATCACTGAACACACATCAGTGAAGAATGGCAAAAATAACCACTCTTCTCTGAAGAGGGTCGCACGGAGAGTCGGCCAAGTAACAACAATCACAACCAATGTGGCTACATGTCATTCCACTTTATTCCACAACTTTGGCATATTTATCATTTTCTATACACTGTCTCAAGCCACTAATGCTTAATGCTCATGTTTAAGTAGCTATATTCACACATACATGTTAATTACTGATTGGTTATCATGCTATAAGCATTTTTAGCTAAGGTGTGCCAAATTAGCAGTTCCCACAACGTGCTTGGCATCTGGTTTCATCTTGACACAATGCTCATTCTTCCTTGTTATCTATTTGAGTATGGTACATGGTCTATCTTGTTCCAAGGACAGTACATGGTCTTCAAAGAAGCTCTGTAATCTGCAGGCCAGGATTGTCCAATTCCCATAGGAGAATATCATGGCCTTGTTCTGCCACGAACCCTCCTACATTTCTCCACAAAAGCCAGCTTTGGCTCTTAGGCTTTAGGCAAACCTTGTGCTGACTACAACAGATGTCTTGCATAGTCTCAAAAGGAATATTCTATTCTGATTACCCTGTAGGAATTCAGCCCTCTCTGCGGAATGAATGGAATGCTCCAAATTTAAGAACAAACAAACATCTCTACTTCATCATATTTCAGTTTTGCTAGTATGATTTGTGATTTCTTTGAGACTGTACACTTAAAGTATTTCTGAAGTTGTACATTATTAAATGCAAAAAATTTTAGTATTTAAAAATCCAAAGGTCACGAATTCCAAACTGTTGTTTCTCGTCCTTTTTACTTATTTAAAGTCTGTGTTTCTGCTGAGGATTCTAAACTTTATGTCCCTGAACTGCATATTCAATATAAGGAGTTATAGCTATAGATGCACATTATGTAATGCTTTGAATGGCAAGGACACTTTAAGAATATAGAATAAAGCTCCTTCAATGAAATAATCTCACTGATATCAGTGAGATCAAATAAAAGTAAAATACTACTTAGCAAAAGCAAGCAAGGTAGTCTGATTTTAACAAGCTCCTGTGTTAGGACATTTGATAGCCAAACACTGCAAAATCAAGAAGTCCCTGTGATTTAAGTATATTCAAAAAGTAAGAACTAAAACATAGTATTTAAAACATTTAGTTCTACTGATAATTTTTCAGCAGCATAAAATACAGCAAATATTAACATCTTATGAGAATAAATCAATGTGTTTTCACCCCTTAAGGTTTTAATCCTCTCCAGCAGCATTAGCAAGGTTAACCCTTTCTTTGAAGGTTTTAGGCTACTGAACATCTGCAGTTAGGCTTAATAATAATGATAATAAAAGGCAATAAAAATCAGGAAATTGATTATGTTAATTTAATTGTATTAGTTATAACTCAGCTAAAGGGCTGTACTCTTGTGTTCACAATCCCCCTTCTCACATATTATTCTAAGAAGACACTACCAACATCAAAGTTGAATGGTTTTATGAATGTTTATTTTCAACAGTAAACTCTACAGATGGATACCTTCAGGTATCTTTCCCTCCTTAGATGATGTGCATTCTGCCTCTTGGTTCTTTTTGGTCCTCTCTAGAGCCTCCGAGAGATTCTGATTTGCTATATCCCCCAAACAAAAAAATAAAGAACATTTACAGCAGCCATGGCTGTCATAAAAACATTAGGAGGAATACCTCTGTGTTGTTTGTTGATACAAGCAGGAAGATTATGCTATGTTCTGTATTTAGGTGGTAGATATTTATCTACACCTTCAGGCATTTTTTCTGAGAAATTGCTGAACACACTAAAATGCCTAGGCTGCTGGAGAGCTTTTATTAGATCGTAAGTTTTGCTTGGTTACTTTGCTACTTGCATAATTCTGAACAAATATCCCTGCATGTAACATGTTTAAAACCAGCATAAAAGACAGACCTCAAACATTTTCATTTGACTGAGTTGAGCAACTCATTAATAACTCATACAGCTTCACTTTCCAAAAAAACCTTTCAGTTCTTGTAATTATCTTTCTGAATGTAGTAAAAAATTTTATACTCACTCTGCACTTTATTAGTGCATTCTATACCATTCTTTGTAGACCTTATTACTTGCACAAAAATCACATTGCAGTATTTCTTCTTTTTATTAACCTCTTTGGCTACAAGGTAATATATCAAAATTGTGCTGTGGGTAAAGAGGTTGTGAAAAGCACTATTGTGAAAAAAAAACCAACAGAGAACTAGAAACAGTAAATTCTTGGTTCTATTCATAGGTTGGTCACAGACCAAGCACACGAAGGTTTTTCTAAGTATTCTATGATTACGTTTCCAGATATTTTATCTAAGACTATTTTACCTTTGTCCACTTTCAGGCTGAATTTTACAATCACTAATAATTCAACATACCATTTAAAGTTAAGGAAGGACTACAATCAGTGAAGTCCATAGTTGTTTGGTATCATTAAACCCACACACCTTTGAAGTACAGATTCTGCAAAGTGAAAGGTATAAAAGAAATGGAGTCTTAAAAATTTTTTAAAAATCCACTTTATCCTCTGTATTGCTCTTTTTCGAAATTTTCGTTCCTATTCTTACATTTTACTCTTACAGTGATGATGCGAAATAACATATTTACAATAATACTCAGTAAACTGATTTAGAATAATGTGCACTATTTATGAGTATCTAATTTGGGATGGAACTGTCACACTCAGATGCACAACAACATGCTTTTGGTATTTTCTGTACACATGGCTCTTGGAACTCAGATTTGGTCAGATTTCAAACTGTATATATGTTGGATGTGCTGATTACTGTAATTTAAAGCAAAGTATTGATGGATTCAGACTGTAGAGATAACACAATTATTTCTTGTGTAGTTTAGAGAAAGGACCTTTGTCATGTCTGCTCGCAAGGAATCACTTTGTCACTAAAAACCAGGAAAGAAACTCTCTAACCAGTTTGTTATGTTAGAAAGATGATATTTTTTTCAATATGTTGGGTGCATGGTGATGGCTTCACCTAATATGCACATCCACTTTTTAAAACTTTTCACTATTTATACACTGTAGCAAATAAAGAAATTAATGTTCATTGGCTATAAGTTTCATAATTCTCTTCATTAATTACTATTCTATCTCCTACTTGTTTTCTCACTTCTCATGCTAATCAGCCCAGTTCTTCAGGCCTTTTTATTATCTTTTTCCCAAACAGCACATCCAGTACAATTGCTGAACTGACATGGTTATTTTCTTCCTTATTTTGAGTTTCTGTAAAATGTCCTTGTGGTTCATGAATTTTGCATTACCTGTGTCCAGTTTCAACAATAGATGTCTCTGCAAGGCTTTGTTAATGTCCTTCTAGGTCTGAGATCATTGAAACATATCAAAGTGTTGATTACACTTGTTTCAGAAAAATTTAAAGTTTCAGTAATTTTCCCAAACCATCTTCCCACAATAGTGGCTTACTACAACCTTGCTCTAGTGGCATATGACAGACTGTAAAATTACATTGCTTCAAAATAATTAAAACAATTAATTTGAAGAGATAATTAAAATAATTAATTAGAGAAATTATTAGTAAATTTATGTAATTTCCCACACTAATTGGCACAAGGCTTATTAGTCACAGATGTAGAGAGTTAAAACAAAGTCACATTTATCCCTAGTGTTTGTAGTAAACACTGTGTGATATAAAACAAAGCATTAATCCTAGAGAGAGATTAAACACTATTGTGCTAAGGTTAAAAGAATTTTCCCCCACTGCTGCATAAAGTCCTTTTGAAAGAACATAACTTGTTGGGTAACACTTTTAACTACAAGGCCTGTGACTGTCACAAAAGTATGTTTTACATACTTTCCTCATGTTGGCGATGGAGAGAGAGACAGTGACTCAGTGATCAGAATCTGATCTTACTGTGGGATACAAGCGCTTATATAGTATTTTAGGGAGACTAGTAATGTGTACTACAATGCTAAGGTTAAAATCACATACAAAAATGTATACATATATCAACATCTCTGGCTTGCAGAGTTTAATGGGATTTTCTTTTTCCGGTAAATCCATTTGATTTAATCTTCTTGCAATCTAGGTTTAATTTTCAAAGTTCCGTTTCCTTTTGCCAAGGCATCCTGCTAACAAATCTCTTATGTTAAACAGGTCCAAAGTCCATCATTTGTCTTGTGTCCCCCAACATTCCAACATCCTCACATACTTCAAATATTAGATACTACACAGTAATATCTCAAATTTCTGGCTGAAGCATGGAGGCTATGAAATGCTGCATCCTTAAAAGCTTAATTGGATTTTATATCCAGTGGTTATCTGGGGAAAGCAGGAGACTACTGAAGGAACTTAAGGGAGCAGAATCACAGAATATTCTGACTTGGCAGAGACCCACCACAATAACAAACTCCAGTTCCTGGGCCTGCACAGGACCTCCCAAGAATCACAACCATGCACCTGAAAGTATTGTTCAAACACTTCTAGAATCCATCAGACTTGGTGATATGACCACTTCCTTGGGGAATCTGTTCCAGTGCTCAATTACCCCGTGGGTCAAAAACTTTTTGCTGATATCCAACCTAAACCTCCACTGACTTAACTTCATGCTATTTACTCAAGTCTTGTCACTGGTCACCACAGAGAAGAGATCAGTGTCTGCCCTTCCTCTTCTCTCACAAGGAAGTTGTAGGCTGCAATGATGAGGTCTCCCCTCAGTCTCTTCTCCAGGCTGAACACTCCAAGTGACCTCAGTTACTCCTCATATGGCTTCTGCTCCAGATCCTCATCATCCTCATGGCCCTCCTTTGAATGCTCTACAGTAGCTTTATGTCTCTCTTACATTGCGGTGCCAAAACTGTCGCCAGCACTCGACGCGAGGCTGCACAAGTGCAATGTAAATTTGCAAGTATACATTAATAAAACCGAAAGAGAAACACAAGAGTGCTGCTATTCTGCAGAAGTTTACAACACGCTTTTTTGCCACAGCTCCTCCTTAAAAATAGAAAAGTTTGGAAAAGGAAACGGAAACATCCGTCTCCCAGGAGGGAATGTCCTGGGCCCGCCCCGCCGCGCCCCACGCGCTAAGACAGCTCCCGGCGTGCCGCGCGCGGGTGGAGCCATGTTGAGGAGCAATGTTCCACAGCAGCACGCAGCGCCGGCACTGGACCTTCCATGGCGAGGAGGAACTGGCGCGGCGCCGCGCTGAGGGGAACCGCCGGGCCCGGGCCAGGGCGGTGGCCAGCGGGAAGGTGCGCGGGGACGCAGGAGTTGCGGGCGCGGGGCGGCAGGGTGAGACTGCGGCGGACTGAGGCGCGGCTTTGCTTCTCCCAAGGTGCTGCAGGGCGACCTGGTGCTGCTGGAGCCGCACGAGGAGCTGGCGCTATGCAAGTACTACGAGAAGAGGCTGCTGGACTTCTGCGCCGCATTCAAGCCCGTGATGCCGCGGTCCGTTGTGGTAAGCGAGGCGAGGAGGAGTCGCCGCCTCGGCCCTGCTTATTCCTTCGCTTGCTGCCGGTTTGGCTTGTTCTTGAGTGCGCGGATGTCTTTAAATCTCTTTATCACTTTTCTTTCTTCTAGCACTACAGTCTGTGGCCGTTTTTTGTCTTTTTTGTTTCGCTTTCTGACACATGCAGTCATTTCAAAACCTGATGTTTTTCAACGTGATCTTTTGCTTCTGGCTCTTGAACTTGCTTGGGTGACTGAATTGTTTTGTTTCTCTTTAGCAAAGAGTAGAAACAAAATAGTCGTAGATGGTTGATGGTAATGTTTGATGATAGAATGAAACAGTCTCTCAGTCGCTAAAGGAGATGGTCCCAAATTTGGGTTGTCACTCAGATGCTTCCATCATTTTTGCTTCTCTGACCACAAAATAAGCTGGATTGTGTACTGGCAAAATACTATCCTAGAAAGGAAAAGTAAAATTACCTTGAATTTATGTGTTTTCCAGAAGAGTGTATTTCAGAAGGGAGAAGTGGGGATGTAGAGCTGAAGAACGGGGTGAAATTGTGCCTCTCTCTCACTAAGACAAGAAGATGTATGATTTACATTGTCCTCTGTTAGTCCTTCCTTTTCCACGCAGGTGTGGTGTAGAGTACCATGCTTGAGGTTGCCTTTGAAAGATGGCAGTCACTGCCATGGCATGTTCTGTGAAGCCAGACTGATGTTTGAGAAGTCACTCCTGCAGAGTCTCATTTTGGAAAGCATCAGCGTTCATGCTGATAAACATGCTGCAAAATTTACTGATGTAAAAAATCAAATGGTTTGAATTGCTTGCAACTTTCAGGATGATTTTTTTCAGCCTTTGATTTTTAAATTTCATTTTAATACCAAATTCTTTTCATAAAGATACTGTTGGCTTTTTAAGCATTGTCTCCTAAAACATATCTAAAAATAAAGAACATTATTTTGTATTGCAGTTGTAGGGTAAGGGTCTTGCAGGCAAAAATAAAGACTTTGAAATACTTAATGACATTTAATGGCTGTATGTGTCTTAGTACCTCGGTGTGTCCTGTGTGTCTGTAGTATATATCCAAACTTTCCTGGTTTGTGGGGTTTTTTTTCTTTTTATATTTATTTTTTCTTATTCTATTTTTATTTTCCCCCTCCCCATTTTTTTCAATTTAGGGAACAGCTTGCATGTATTTCAAACGTTTTTACCTCAATAACTCAGTGATGGAGCATCATCCTCGGATAATAATGTGAGTTATCAACACTTCTTGAGTTACTCTATCAAATGGAATATTAGAGGTATGATCTTTATATTTGCCAAGACCTGAAAAAAAAAAACAAACCAAGAAGAAAATCTGTGAGCTTAAGTAGGAGTAAAGAGAAAATTTGGTCAGCTTTACTATCTTTTTGCTGTATTCAGAACATATTTTAAAATACACATTTTCTGAGCAGAACTTTCAGTAGGAGAGTGTATGCTGCATATGTAAATTGTTTGCTTTTTTTGTTTTTTCCCTCCTCAAGGCTAACATGCACATTTTTGGCCTGTAAAGTAGATGAATTTAATGTATCCAGTGCACAGTTTGTCGGTAACCTTCGAGAAAGTCCTCTTGGACGGGAAAAAGCTCTTGAACAAATATTGGAATATGAACTGCTACTTATTCAGCAACTGAACTTCCATCTCATCATCCACAATCCATACAGGCCATTTGAGGGCTTTCTAATTGATATTAAGGTAATACTCTCTGATATGATATATATTCTGTGTAGTAAAGTAATACAAGTCTGTCATGCATTGTCTTAAAAAACTTTATTTCCTTTTGTGCCTGTGATTTAAAAGATCTAATTTCTGTAGTGATAGACAGATACCTGAAATATAGTTGTTTCACTTGTGGTCTTTAAGTTATTTAGGATATTTTTGGAATAAAAATATGGTCTGCTACTTTTTAGCTTTATAAAATACTGTTGAATCATGTGTTCTGAGCTCATGAACAGGAATGACAAACAGCTGCCCTTTTTTTCTAAATCATTAATTTTTAGACTCGCTATCCAGTGCTGGAAAATCCTGAAGTTTTGAGGAAAACAGCTGATGACTTCCTTAACCGAGTGGCTCTGACCGATGCATATCTGCTCTTTACCCCCTCACAGATCGCTCTCACTGCCATATTATCTAGTGGCTCAAGAGCAGGAATTAATATGGAAAGGTAGTATTTTCTTTCTTATATGTGTGATTTAAACCATCAGTTTGCTTCTTGTATAAAATTGTTTTGCTCTAGACATTCTTAACTACTAGAATTATGTATTTACTGATTGCTAGCACTTGTCTGTTCTTAATGTTTTAGAATGGTAGTGGTACTGTTCATTTTCACAAATAGGTGATGAAAGCAGGTAGTTGCTGTCTGGAACTTTGGAAGAAGTTAAAAAAAAACACTGATGACTTTGCCTTAATTAGAACAGCATAGGATTTTCAGACTCAGTTTGAGGGTTACACAGGGAAGAAAGTGGAAATGTGGTAGGAACTGAGAATCAACTGAAATTACACTGAACTGACAACTAATGGGCATGCTGTAACATGCTGTGTTTGGCTGCTGCAACTGTTCAGTTTCCATGGATATGCACCAGGGCTAAGGTGTTGCTTTAAATCAATCTTTTGTATCCCTTCTATGTCCTTGCCACTGCTGTTTGCAGAGGTACTATCAAACACTTTGATACCTTTGCTGAAACGTGCAGTTTGTTTGGTTTATGGACAAAACATATGCTTTTCTTCAGATGAACAGCTGAAGTGGTTGCTGTAAGGAGTTGTACCTGGCATTTTTTAATATCATGCAACTACCTGTGAGCATTTTGCATCTGCAGTGTAAGACCTGTTCTAAATCCAAAAAGTTCTTTTAAAAAAAGTCTTCTATCTGTTCTAAATGTATCTCAAATCTCTCTAGTTCTAAAATAAGGATTGTTGGGAGTATTCTTTACAGGATTCACAATTGTGTAAAAACATTCAGGTGCTTACTTTAACCTGAAACTTGATCTCATTCTTGGATCTATGTTCTGTACTGCTCATGCCAAAATTCAGAAAATCATGCTTGCAAAAAGAACAAAAATCATTTGTAGATAATGAGTGATTCAAGCTGTCTGAACTTCGTTGGCACGTTCAGGAAGAATTCAAGTCTTTGTTACCTGTCTGCACCGTACAGTTGTTATAACCTTGTCATTTACTGTTTGATGTGAGTTTTTGCTGCCGGACATGAGAGAAGCAGATGATCTGTGGACCTGTGATCAGGTGCAGCTGCAGAGATGGTAGCGAGCACGTGGGAATTGGAAAACCTGTTGCTCTCATGGGGGAAGGGATAGAACTCCTTGTTTTTTGTGGGTGTTGGTGAGGAGGATTGCTCAAGTCTGTTTTATCCAGGCAGTGTGTATTAGTGCTCTTACTAAAGAGAAGTTTGATCTCATTGGAAAGAGGAAGGGACCCATAGGCTCATGCAAGACAGCGTTTAGTAATAGCTTTCAGTTGCCAAAAGAAGCAGGCCTGTCTTGCATGCTCTGCTATTGGTCAGTTTGAAAACCATTGTAGTGGTTGCTTCTTCTGTGGGTGTATTGTACAATAGCATGATATCATAAACTTAATTTGACTTAGCTCTCTGAGGCTGAGAAATACTTAATTTGGCTGTGTTATTTCTACATGACTGGTGGAATATTTTTGTCACCTTCTTAGTGACAGATTGTCTTTTTTATCACTTTATAGCACTTAAGTAAACAAAGTGTTCTTACCTACCTAATTATAAAGCTCTGGGAGATGTTAATTATAAATAATACACTTTTTATTAACTCACAAATGATTGCAATAAATTCTTATGACACTTAAAAAATTTATTCTTCAATGTATTTTTGCAGCTATTTATCAGAAAGTCTTAAGCTGAAAGAGGACAGATCAACCTTTTCCAGATTACTAGATGAAATGAAATGTAAGTAAACATTGGAAAAGTATATTAAAGAATATCTCAAAACGACAAAGAACCATCTTTTTCCAAATTACAAAAGCTTTAGATAGATAGGTCTGTTTCAAATGGTTCTCTTCACCTTAATGCATGCATAAGTAAACTGCAGACAGTAGAATGAACTACCCAGTGTGTGGATGGAAGAGGAAAAAAGACTGAGACAAAATGAACAAATAAAATCATTAATTAATGAAAATTAATATGAACAAATTAAATAAATTAACAGGCAGAGGACCTGCCTGATGCTTTCAGAACATAAGCACTGGAGTCACTTAATTGCTAGCAGCTGATTCAAAAGTGAGAAATCTATTTTGGGAACTAGATAATGGTATCTAGGACAGAACTAAATTGTTTTTTAAGTTACCGTATCTTAAACATTACGGCTTCAGGCAAAGCCTGCATGTAATAATTACTACCACCAGCTAAATGACTAATATGATATGCCAGCATTTATACTGCACATCTGTTTTGCAGCTATAAGGTGTTTCAGAAGATGCTTAGTTTCACTACTGTAAGAAATATCTCTCTGTGTGTATTTTACAAATATTAAGAATACTACCATGGTTTAGCTAAGCTAAAAGGGAGTGTAGTACACTGATTATTACCTTTTTGTATTTAAATGGAAAGGCTGTGGTATGAAATTCCCAGTAAGTAATCAGATACTAAATGAATTAAGGTAATGCGTGCACTTCAGATGGGAGTGGTGGCAGTGAAACTAGGCTGGCTGACATGAGCAGCACCATACAAGTAACCAGTGTCTACAAATTCAATTTACCTTTAATTTATAAAATTTAAGATGTCCTTTACTTCTGGTCTTCTAACAAATTGGGTCTTCAGACTTCCATTGCTGAGATGGAAGGGAATGCTGGGATCACTTACTCTTCAGTTATTGTGGATGGTAGGCAGCTCTTTGTAAACATAAAGATGGTTGGAAGGAAATTTTTCAAACATTTGTAAATTACTTCTACAGAACACTGGTGGTAGAACTTGTAAATTTATTTTGCATTATTAGAAAGACTGGAACTGGTATTTTTTTAGGACAGCAGGTACAATGTTGATTGCAAAAAATACCTGTGTATTTTGAAGCTTGTTAGCAGAGTGATGTGAACTCTGCCTTAAAGAAATCCGGAGTCATTGATGCTGGAAACTTGTTTCAGTGTAGTTACAATGAGGAAAGGAAGCATGAACTGTTGGCTCAAGCCTGACTATGACATAAGCAATACTCAGCCACACTGGAGACTGGATAGGGTTGTGTGATTCACAAGTGTGCTGGGTTGACCCCAGCTTGATGCCAGGTGACCACCAAAGACCCTATCACTGACCTCCCTATCTGGGCAGGGGAGAGAAATGAAAATAGCAAGTTCATGGGCTAAGATAAGAGCAGGGGGAGGTGATTTTCCAATTACTGTCATGGGCAAAACAGACACAGCTGGGGGAAAATGATTAATCACCAGTCAAATCAGAGTAGGGTAATGAGATGTGAAAACCGAATCTTTAAAAGAGCTTTCCCCCACCCCTCCCTTCTTCCTGGATTCAATTTCACTCCTGAATTCTCTCCTTCCAGTGCAGGGCGGATTGTAGTGAGCTTACCGTATGTTTCTGTTGCTCTTTCCTCCTCACATTCTTCCCCCGCTGCAGTGTGGAGTCCCTCCCACACAGTCAGTCTTCTATAAATTTTTACAACATGAGTCCTTCCCACATGCTACAGTTCTTCATTTACTTCTCTAATGTGGGTCCATTACACGGGATGCAGCCCTTCAGGAATAGGCTGCTTCAGTGCCTGTCTCCCATGGGGTCAAAAGTCTTGCCAGCAAACATTCTGTAGTGTAGGTTTCTCTTCTCTACCTGGTAAGGTACATAGCATGGTATTCCCAAGGGGTCACAGCCTCCTTTGGGCACATCTACCTGCTCCAAAGTCGCCTCCTCTACAGGCTGCAGGTGCAGCTGCATACTCCACACTCCTGTTGACCTCCATGCAGGGGCACAGCTGCTTCACCATGGTCTGCACCAGGAGCTGAAGGGGGATCTGTTTCTATGCCTGGAATACTTCCTTCCTTACGTTTCTCCCTCACCCTGGTAGAAGTAGGGTGTAGATGTTCTCGTACATCTCATTCCTCTTTCCAGCAGCCATTAGTGTTGCACCAGCATTTGGATTTTGCCCTTTAAATCTGTTATCACAGATGTATATCCACTGTCACTTAATAAGCTTGGCCTTGGCCAGTGGTGGATACATCTTGGAGCCATCTGGCATTGCCTCTGTTGTGCATGAGGGAAGCCTCTAGCAGTGTCTCACAGAAGCCACCCCTATAGGCCCCCCACTACCAACATCTTGCCATGCAGACCCAACACAACAAGGCAGAGCAGAAATGATGTTTGTGCTTACAGCTGTGTTGTTGCCATTTTAGGCATGAAAAATCTCATAAAAAAATATGAACTACCAAAGCCTGAAGAGGTTGCTGCTCTAAAACAGAAGTTAGAGAAGTGTCACAGCTTGGACCTGTCATTTAATACAAACCCGTAAGTATATCTTGGATATGTTAAACTTTGGCCTTTTTTATTGGCATGGGAACATATTTTCTTACCTGTGTGAGTGATGGAAAATGAAAACCATTAAATGTGTACACAGTGTTTGCCTGTGCTTGCTATATCTGCTGGAAGTTGAGATCAAAGACTCAAAGTAATACTTTTAGTAATACATAAACAGGTTCTTTCGTGCTGATCTGCATGGCAAGCTGATTATTTTGTAACATAAAACTGGAATACTGGGTGGCTTCTAAAGTGTGACCACTTGATGTTGTATGTGATGAGAACTAGGGCTTTAAAATCAGGCGATTAAAACAAGAATGTTGTAAAGGCTTAATGCTTTCTTAAGAATTATGTGGATGGCAAAGGACTGACCCTGAACCTCCAACAAGCTGCATGCTGAGGCTTTGGTAGTTTTGTTATGAAACAGGTATGTCCATATTGTAATCCTGGGATCAAATAATGAGAGTCTTATAAAAATACCTAAGCATTTCACTTTTCTTCTGGGTTAGGAAGAAGAGGAAAGGTTATGAAGATGATGAATATGTCACAAAGAAATGTAAGATGGATGAGGTTAGTAAACCTATTGTACAAGTTTTTCCTGGTTTTTTTTCACTCTTAATGCCAAGACAAAAGTGACACAGCTACTGAGATAAATTTATGCATCTGTAATATAATTGGTTTTTTATTTGTATTTATTTAATTTTTTATTTGTAAAAGACTAAACCTTTTTCAACTTTATTTTTTCACTTTAAATGAGCCAGATTTCATACCTGACTGTGCTTGAAAGTGTTCTTGAACCCCTGTCTTTTGTGGAAAGGGGATTGAGCATGCAGACCATGCTTCCTGCTGTTTATTGTGCTTTGAAAGTTTTTATTTACTTTATTTGGTTTCTTGCTCAAAGCAGTGTAGAGTGTTGGACTAAATTTATATCAGACAATTTGTTAACAAGACTGCGTGAATTACAGATGCGTTGTTAGTACTTTGCGTTATAAGACCAGGTATAAATAAGGTGGAGATAACTAAGAAGAGTGATTCAACAAATACAAACAGTATGAAGGTTGTCCTTTGCATCTGAGATGAACACCTTCCAGAGATTTTGTTTGGACAATGGACAGGAAATTGGAGAGAGTCCATGCTGGCAGACATGTAGAACCCTTTTTAACTGGACTAATTTTGATTCTAAAGATGCTGGATACTGATAGTCTAAGACACACGAAGTATGGCATTTAGGAAAACATGCTAACATCTAAAGAGGGTCACTTATCAAAATCTGAAGATAAAAGACAAGATCTGTCTCTTGCTATTAGATATTATCATAGTAGGTTGATGCTATAGTGTCAAATTAGACTCTAAAGCATTATTAAAACAAGATTATAATAAAATTGGCATTGAAGGTATAGTCTAATAAAATGTGGGACCTTGAACTTATTTTATAATTTTATTGCTGCAAAAACTTTTAATAAGTTTTCATTCCAAATGCCAGTCTTTAACAGTATACTAAAACTGGCAACTCCATAACACAAGCACTTGGAAAATTTTTCACTTTATGACAGAACAACTTAAGAACCAACTGCTCTGCATGAGCTTTCGAGGTTTCACTTGTTCCCTGCCCTAGTTTAACTTGTATTAGTTACTCTGCTATGGTCTGAGGCAGTTCTGATTTTGGAGCTTCTTTATAATTCACATCTGTAATTATTTTCCAAAGGAGTAACCTGATAGAATATTCACATAGCCTACAGCACTTAATGATCGACTTTTTTACAGTTCCAAAGGTCACAATTTTTCATTACTGATCTGAACTGGGTTTCTACTTGTGTAATTTTTTCTGAGTAATAACCACATGAAAGAGCAGATCTCAGCTGGCCATGACATTAAGAAGAAAGTGTGCTAAACTTTTTGAAAGTTTACAGAGTGTGCAAACTGCTCATATCTTATTAATAGCTTCATTAATCCTGTAGTTAGCTGATATTAAACTGTAATCTACAGAGCCATGAAAAGCACAGGGCATTAGTAGAAGGTGCAGTATGACCTGTTTTGGAAATCTCTACATAGTTATCTAACATAAAGCTCATGCTTCTTTATCTCAGGTGCTGAAAAGGGGCTGCTAACATGACTCTGTGTCCATGACTGTAAGCATAGGTATGGATAACCTGCCCCAAGTTAAAATATTTTTTTAGTCTTCTGTTCATGGAGTTTCTCTGTAAGTTCTTAAATCCAGACCATAAGGAGCATACCACCACCCACAAATGTCGCTCAAGGTGCTGTGTTTTTTCCTTCTGTTAGGAAGAGTGGACTGATGATGATCTTGTGGATTCAGCATTACTTTGAAGGAAGATGGACTCCTACCACTGCAGGAACTACCCTCTGGTGTCAGGTGTGACTGCCTGCCACAGGTTCCTTATTATGTGTTATAATGTCTTTGTGCTGTTAGTTTAGGCAGTAAAGCCTTTTACTTTCCTAAAAGAAAAAGTTGTGGTTCCGTTGAACCTTCATCCATTACAGGTCCAACACTAGCAAGATTTGCTTCAAGAAATCTGGCACTTGTTTATGGTTCAGAAAGAGTTTGATGTGGCTGCAGTGTAGAGTTATGAGCACCAGATGATTTATTTCCTTTTCATATACTCAGTTGGAGTTCTACAATACACACACCTACATGCAGCTTTGGGTTTTCCCCAGTTTCATTCTCTTTGCTGCATTTTGTGTGTTACAGGTAAATTAGGTAGGCAGCTCTGTCTTCCAGTTTGTATTTTTACCATGTTATATTGCCTATACCAAAACAACCAAATCCACAAAATAATCCCTTTTACATACTCTGTTATAAGTAGGACGCAGTGAAAGGTAAATTACTTAGTTGTCTGAGATGCAGTTTAACATAGACTTGACATGGTTATGGGACAATCTAAGAAAAGACTTCTCTAGTAACAAGGTGTTCCAAACACATGTATTGTCACTATGGAAGAGCATCACATGTGTCTGCCCAGTGCCATACATATGATATTAGGGAGCTTTCACCTTCAAAAAGCTGTTCCATCTGGAGACCAGGGCAACACAGCAAAAGCTACTTTAATATTACAGCAAAGATGCAAAAGCAAGTCTCTGATTTTATGTGACAGTGATTTGGCAGTTCTGATAGACAGGAAAAAACTCTAGGTGTTTTAAAGGTTTAGAACAGTGTTTTGTATGATAAAATTATATAAGTGGTTATCTCATTAGTCTTGTCAGTGAATCCTTTTATTCCCTATTATTAAATTACTGCCTAGAACATAACACACAGTGATGATGAAACACCCTTTAAATCAACAGCACATTTTACTTCTCAGTTTTTTTAACAGTTTACAGCAGTGCAATGGGCAGGAACACCTTCCACTAGACAAGGTTGCTCCCAGCCTCATCCAATGTCACCTTCAACACTTCTTGGGACTGGGGCATCCCTGGCTTCTCTGGCACTCTGCCAGTACCTCACCCCACTCACAGGGAAGAATTTCTTTTTATTAAATCTCAACCTACTCAAGGAGTTTTAACATCTACTTTCTCACCCAAAGATGTACAAATTAAGGCATTAGGACAAAGTAATGCTGTCTGAGGATTCATCCTCAAAAAGTGACACATTGTAAACACTGCAAAGTATGCCACCAGTGCAGACACTAAAAAATTTCCACAGCAGCCATGCAGCCAGTTTCCATAGAGTTAGAAATATGCAGCTTGATTTATTTAAAAAACTTACTTTTCACTTACAAAAATATTTATGCTAGACTTGCAGTACAATAACGACCAAACAAGACCTATTTTATAAAATGGTTTAATGAATGCATGCATGTCTGATATAATGATCAATAAATTTATTGAATTCAAATTATTTACTGCTGTAAACATTTTACAAAAGCATTGTGATTTACCTGGATATACAGTTCTTGATGGAAGAACTATTCAGACTGTATCAGTGGCACATCAAAAAAATAAAGCTGACAAGACCCATTCTGCATATTCTCTTTCAACATCATTCCAGCAAGAGAAATAGCATGGTATAAAATGTGTACAGTAAAGGTTGTTCCTACCATAACATCAAATTCTGGAAACTGTAAATACAAGTTAAAAGTGGTTGAAACAGTCAAAAGTCATAATTCTTGTAATGAGTCAGAAATTACAGTAAGAAATGTTATCCAGTTAGTTAGAGGTGGTTGTCAGACCAACGTCTCTCTTCTCATGTCAGTTGATAATTCTTTTCCAATCAGACAGCAAAAACTTTGGCAGTCAGAGGTGCTGAAAACTGCAAAGTCCTAGACACAGTCACAGCATTTTCTCTGTGGAAGGTGAACTGTTCACCAAGGCTCAGAGGTTGTGAAATTTCATTGTTTCCAAGTGGAAAAAAGAAAAAAAGTGCAAATGTCCTGCACAGATAGCTTAAAAAAAGCTGCTGGTACAATCATTCACCAACAGGATCTTTGTTTTCTTTTTGCATAGTTCACACATCACTTGGAATGTGACAGGGTGTGCTATTTTTGGCAAGAGCAAGAAGGAAGTGATACTGGTGAGAGTTGCCATGTTGGGTGTGCTGGATCCATGCGGAATTCAGGTAGAGAGCTGCTACCTGATGTTGTTAGACACCGAATACTGATTTTGTTTTTGTTGTAGCAGTTCCGTAATGGCCAAAAGCTTCTTAAGAACGTGCTGTAAAAGAGAGTGAGTCAGTAAAACTACATGTTAGCTACGGAAGAAAAAAAAGGCCTCCCTGAGCAGCATTTTCAGCATCAGCCTATCAGACCTGAGACTTGAAGTTTAAATATGTTACTAAAAAGAGAAAATATCTGATTCCCTAGACAATAAGGGTAGTCTTAAAATGGTGTTACAGACTTTGCCTGTCCTCCCATGGATCTTCTTGCTTCTTTGTGGTTAACAGGAAGGCAGAGGAAGTATACAGCTAACACGCTGTTAAAATTTGCTGGCAGAATTTTCCAAGCATACAAGTGTACTGACAAACTAGTAAGCAGAAATGAGGTATTAATAAAAAGCTAAAGAAAGTGAATTGGGTTCTCAACTGAAAAAAAATCCAGATCTGAAAACTAAGACCCGGAGAGTCTGTCAGGAGACACTAATTTTGTGGGCTTAATGCTTCCTCTAGAAACCTAAAACACCCCAACCTAGTTGGTTTTGTTACATGGGGGAACAAAACTATGGATTAAGTATTTCCTTCACAGCTAACAACCCCCTGGTTAAAAACAAGATCAGGCATACTGCTACAGAAATACCATAAAAGCATCTCTCAGTATTGAGGAGTAATTCAGCATACAGCCCCCCGTACCTGTGATTTGTGTTGACTCACCTGCATCACCCCTCGCTCGTTGCTGAGCGTCCGGAGCTCATCCGAGTGTGCCACACATATCTCATGCAAAGCTGCCAGGTCACGGGAGAGGTCAGTTCGTGAGTGCTCTGCAGTGTCTGGAAGCTCAGGAACATTCTTCAACAAAGTAGAACACAGCAGATTTAGGGTGCCAAGACCAACTTTGGTCTTTCCAGCTAAACCTCCAGTCTACCTTTCTATTATTAATTATCTATTTATTTCCTCCTCTTCACAGTCATGTGTTTTGTGAGGATACTGCAATTTGTAGTGCTAGGAGGACAAGATCTGGTATTGCTCTACCTTTGAGCTGAGCAGAAACCTACAACGTTTTGAGACTCAAACCCTCTAAATGAAGGGAAAATCCATCCATTAGGAGCTTTTTTTAATCTAAATGAGAGAAAAGCAACAAAATTCAGCAAAATCTGCTGTTACCTATCAAGTAACTCATTAAACTGATGATAAGCCAATAATGCTGCAATTAAAACAGCAGAATAATCCAACAGGTATTTTGAAACCAACAGTTACCAGAGACCTTATGTAAAATCTGTCATTTAAAGAAAACTGATGTATCATAATATGCTGAAGTTGCGATTTAATCAGAAAAGGATGACATCTGGAACCTACCCAAATGCCACACTTTTTAAGTATTCTGAGATGTCTTCTAGGACACTTCTAAAGGATTAATTCAGGGTGCTTAGCATATTTTTTTCACCTCACTTTTTAAAATGAATTATTGCATTTAAAATACATACATATAAAACATGATGACCTAACTCCTGTTACAGCAAGCACACCCATAAAATAGTCACATTTTATAAGGACAGAGTGACAGCATATCACTTTCAAATTACAATATGTAGAATGCACACAATGAAGCTTTTGCCAATGCCAACGAAACTCAACCTAATATTTTTAAAAGAAAAATTACTTTCAGTCTCTGGTCAAAACCATGTGACAAGTTATATATAAAAATTTCTGGTTTAAAAACATTTTGTGAAAGGTTTGTATTCTTGCCCAATATTTCTAATCTTGTGGCTATAGAATCTATTTCAGCTTCTCACATTTACAGAGGCACTAAATTAAGTCTTAAGAAGATAATTAATTCATGGTTTTAATTCCATATGACAGACCAGCAATTTTTAAATAAGTATTAAAAAACATACTCAGATAAAAGTATTCAAAATTATGTGGCAACTGATGCATTGCTGAGCTAGTTAATAAAAGGTCTAAAAAATTTTAAGTTACAATTCTGCTACGTAACTTCAGCAAATATTTTTTTTTACCACTTACCCCAAGCTCATCCAAGAACATGATCATGCGATGTTTGTTGCTCTTGATGAATGGATTTACCCCTTCCATATATGGCTCCTAATAATTTTAAAAAATATTTATTAACAAATCATTGCCAAGATAATTGTCACATTTGAGGTGAACACAGCGCAGTCAGGTAAATGACACTGCAAAACAAGTATGTAAATGAAAATAATATCTTTTTTTCAAGTGTATTTCTAATGTCTGGTGTGCAGGCAGTCAAAAGACTACAGAATTTGGTTTTCTTATATACAAAAGATAAATAACCAGTGATTCAGAAGTTTTCTTACACATGCATACAGACAGAAATCTGCATCAAGGTGAGTGTCTCTAAATACCTGCTTGCAGCTCCGTGTTCAGAGGTATCATCAGGATCAAGTGCTTTCTTTCCTGTTTTGTAATTAACTCTTACATTCCAAGTTCTGTGTGTCAGAGAAACAGCCTTCTCACACCAGCCTGAAGTCATGTTAATTATGCTTAAGTCAACAGATGTATTTTTAGCAATGTTTCAGCCTGGAAATTGAGATCAGTCACTACTGGCATTCTTTAAGTGTTTTAATAGAAACTTTATTGAAAGCTTGGGCTTATTAGTGCAATAAATACACTTAACTTAAAGCTTTCGTTATGTCTAGCAGTATGATAGTATAAACAGGAGAGCTTTGAAGTGGTCTACCACAGAACACACCAATCTAACGAGTGATGAATGCAGGGTCAAAGTGGAGGAAGAGAAAGTCATAGGTTCTGCATGAGAAAAAAAGCAACAAATTTTTTGCATGCATTGAACAGGAACATAGGAAAGGTGTACTGGAAGCACAGTTCTCTGTAGGTTGTTCTCTGTATGTAAAATTATATTCACCTTAGCTCCAAATTCAACCAAATTTGCTAAATTCTGCACAGACTTGGCGACTAGCGTCAGTGTTCTTGCAGCAGTGGGGGAAGGAGAATCTGGCAGGAATGAAAAGTAGAGAGTCAGTGGCCATTACATTTAAAACTGACAGCAGTCACATGAAAATAAATTCCCATTCATATTTTTATTGATTTTTTTAAATATAAAACAATTGCATGTGAAAGATGTCACTTGGTAAAGTAAATGATACAGCTTTTGTAATGTCCAAAAGCCATGTTAATCTGATCATTTTATTTTCTGTAATAGTAGCACACAGACCAAGAAGGCAAAATAA
Source organism: Motacilla alba alba (assembly GCF_015832195.1). NCBI lineage: Eukaryota > Metazoa > Chordata > Aves > Passeriformes > Motacillidae > Motacilla > Motacilla alba. The sequence goes on from NC_052046.1 coordinate 24,597,219, forward strand.
ATAAGTAAATGTTACTAAGAGTTAGGTGAAAAGATAACCATTTGCTCAAAACTTGAGTTTTGTTGAAACGAAGATTACTTGTTAAAACTTGTTAAAACATTTACCTTTGAAATTTAGGAAAAAAAATAAAAGGAGAAAGTTTACATTTTTCTTATCTGCTTAAATCCACAAAAGTGGGCACTGAAAAGTTATTTCAGTTACTGGCAGCAGGAAAACAAAGTGAATGTTACATGCAATCATAGCCTGTATTTCCACGAAACTCCAGTCTGTAATGACTGTGACTATAAACACTTCACATTAACCACAGAAGTCAGTTACAACTTCTTTTCCAACAACTGATGTTACCCAGAAATATTTTTTTCTCCAGATAAGGGAAATGACCTGGTTGCAAACATTCCACTGTCAGGATTTTAGGGTTATATGGTCTGTAAGTTTCCCTTAACAGAAGTCGAGAATACTAGCTGGAAGTAACCCAGCAGGATTGTAATGGACAAGCTCAAAAGGCATTACTCAAATTTTTAAGTAGTTCTTTACCACTGCAGTCACAGTGCAACCCAAGTTAGGAGGGTACCTAACTTGTAAACTACCCAAAGATAATAAAATACCAAAGAAATTATCACTTGTTCCAGGCCATGTTTTTCAAATGCTTTCTCCAAAGCATGTACAGAAATGATTACAGTGCGAGAGAAAGGAACTTCATTTGACACAGTTCTTCTCATTTAGTAGTTAAAAGACTAATGATAAAGAAAACAAGCCATATTGTCTTAAAAACTATCTTTAAATAATGAAAAAAGCTCTTCTGAATCAGATTTTTTTATTTTCTCCTTTATTTCCTATTTTTCAGCCTTTCTGAAGGCCATCTCTTTCTCATCTTTAAGATTCTATATCTAAGATCCACTGTATTTAATGAGTCAAAACACTCTAATGGCTGGAAGCCATCTAAGAAGGACATTCAAACAAATAGTTTAAGAAAAAATTTCTAGGTGCACAAATGTATTCCAAACTCTGTAGACACACATACCAACTTTATAAATCTTGTACATTTCAGAAATACCACTGCATTCAGCTATTAACTCTGGCATTACACTGTATTGAAAGTGACATCTGAAGTTCCTGTAATTACATTTTTCACAGTGCTAAAATACATGAAACAATGCTAGACTTGACTCAAAATTTTATTATTAAATGTCACAGTGGAAGTTTTTTTTTTACTTTAAAATTATACTGGGGATATCCACAATCAAGCCTTTGAGGGTGAAAAGCCTATACCCTAAGAAGTTAGCCAAATGACGTGGATAACTTGACTTGAAACACAGCATTCAAAAAAAAACTTCCTATTTTACTACATTAGATACTACAGTGATTTCATGTCTCCTGCTGCATAAAATATAGATTCGCTCTGAAGCACATAGTCACCTGAGATGATATTAAACATCCTTGGGTTCAGGATAGCAGGACAAATCAGTCGAAGAAAAACAAAGCCACTGAAATGAAATAAAATTGAATGCATTTTTTTTCTATTTAAAATTAGAAAATGCAAGTAAAATTGTGTAGTCTTTCAGGAATAAAGATAATGTGGGATCTTGTTGAGACAAACACCAAGAAACTAGCCTGTGCTGGGTAGAAATATAAATCAAGATCATCATGCTACAATTCTACGAACTGCAAGGAAATCTGAAAGAGACACACTGATTTCCCAATAAAGGTGAATGAACTGTTATATCATGTAGGAAGAAATTAATTGCCAAGTAATAATGAAGCCAATCCCAGATGATGCTTGTCTCAAAAAGAGCCATCCTTGGTCTCTGACCTCCCAAAAATTTCTCCACTGTATGATACTGCAAGTCATCCAACTCACAGCCAGCCACTTGCCCAAACCACTGTAAGCTGGAGCACAGGAATGGATGAGCAAGAAGATCTCTTGGCAGAACACACCTTTAGGTCAGCTTCAGCTGATCCATTATCCTGATGATCTACACTTCAGTAGAAAAATGAGGGATCTGCTGCTTTCCACCATGAAAAAATTGCTGCCATTTTAAAAGCTGGAAAAAGAGTGCTCTCTTCTAACTGCAGAACTAGAAATTAATTCAACAAAAACCCAGAACAGGCTTCAGCAGCATGAGAAAAATCTATTTTCCTGTTAATACCAGAGATAAAAATCATCACTCAGGTTGACCTCAACTCCAGCTAATTGCTGTATAATGAAGTGACATACGGACCAATTAAATCAATCTAAAATATCTGTAATTTTGTCCTTGGACACCACCAGCAGGCTGGATTTCACCACAGCAATACCAGAGCCTGACTTGTAATGAAAGGAGGAAGGGAACCTTGCCTGTTGTGAAATACACAGTTAATCCACATTTCTTTAAAGTGACAAATAGTGAGGTTGATGCACCTTCTCTAAGTCCAAGATACCTAGTATGTTCTGTTACAGATGTATCTTATCTATAAGAAACAGAAGTTATGGGCTGGTAAGAAAAGAGTTCTTGGCCATAGGTTAAGCTAAAATACTTTTTGTGGTGAGAATTCAAAGCTACAAGACAGTAATTAATTTTGAATTCTTGGCACATACACCAGTCACTCTTTTAAAAATGCTCAAATTTGAAGGCTAACAAGGCTACAAATCTAGCATAGACCCTGCTGATAGAGAAGATCTGATATTCCTTATCTTTGTCAACCTGCCTAAATTAGGAATGTGCAAATATCTGTAATGGAGTTTTAAACCAGATAGAAATGGTAGCACATTATGACTGATACAATAGAGAAGATACCCATATATCAAAAACTCTCCATCTGGCTCTGAATAGTGAATCATTCTTAAACCAAAAACAGTGCAATGGAAGGTAATAAACATCACTGAAGGCTGTGAAAATGCACTCCAAAGAGAAATTTCTAGTATCCATTTGTGAAAATGGAACACCACAAAAGCAAGTGATAAAATATTTTTAGCATCCAGTGGAGACCACTAGGGAAACTCTGAAAGTGAGCTGCGTGTTCACTAAGGAAAGCCACATGGTCCTTTTTGGAGCTGGGGAGGAACAGCCAGAGATAGGGAATTCAACACTGACCTTAACAGACTTCCAGCAGCTTAGCCCCTCAGAGTAAAAGGAGCTCTCAAGTAGGAGCAGTCTCCATTTGAACGCAATGCTGCTTCACAGTATGAAACACATAAGGCTTGTGGTGTCAAAATGATAAATACAAGCCAAAGACAAATACTCTGAAAGATCCCTCCATGGGAGATTTAACCTCTGCTAACCATTCAACTGCCTGACACCACAAAAACGAAAGCTGATGTTCTGATACCCTTAAAATCCCTGCCGTGTTTAGAAAAAGTGTCAAGACCCCAGCTTTGTCAAAGGTTTTTGTTTGAACTGCCCTGGCAGTGAACAGAGTTAGAGTTAGTTTTGTATTGTGCTGGTTTAATAATGTAGATTGGAGTTTTGGTGGCTGGTGTGAGTTCAGAAGAGCCAGGTTCTGTAACCTCCAGCAGCATTTTTAGAGGAGCTCCAGAATATTTCAACATGATTGGGCTGTAGTCTATAAATTCAAAGTTAAAACCATTAAGTAAAGCTATACTGAACTCTATACTACATAATTTTATTTTGGCAAGGCTTTAAGAACAAGACCAAGAATCCAGCAAGTTTAATCTTTAACTGGGACACTGTACTTCATCATCATAAATATCTTAAACACTGCAGTAACCAAAGTTCATACAGTTCTGTCAATGAAAGAAAACATAGATAAGCACCCTGAAGTATGTCTCCAACAAGGCTTCAAAGGAATATTTCCAGAATAAGGTTGACAAGCAACTTACCTAACAACTCTGGTTCTCATGGTAGTATTAGCTGGCCATTTGTTTTGAACAGACTTCTGTAGGCACCCATAAATATACCTCAATGTCCTGCAGAAATAGTAGCCAATTACTCATTCCATTAAACTTACAGAATCAAAAAAGCTGGTCAGAAAGGTGCTAGACCAGCCTCCTACTTCATGCAGAACTATTATCAACTTTATATTAATAACTTAGAGAAATCTTTAAATTATAAATTGACTCTTATTTAACAAATTTATAAGAATTCTATTTTAAAAGTTGTTTTAAAAAGTAAATTTATAAATGAAAAAGGAAAAATTATTCTGTGATTATTCAGATGTGCATTAAATGTTTTGTAACTGTTTACTTAAGTAGTATTCCCTTTTTGAAAAAAACACTACTTTGATGGTTTTTTCTTCTTTTCATTTCTCTCTTAACTAAACAAAAGCTTTTCTTTCCATACATGAAACACAGTGAAAAAAGAAAGTTAAGCACCACAGCAACAGTTCTCTCCCATTAAAAAAAAAAAATAAAAGGACATTTGTGGTGTATTTCAGAAAATGTTGATCACTGCATCATATACTTAAAAAGGACTGCAATTTCCAATGCTAACCTTGCTAGCACTAACACAAAAGAAAATTCCATGCTACTCCAATGACTCAAAATTGAGCATTTCATATACTTTAAAAGCTAAAGACACTATGAAAGGAAACTCTATATTATCCACTTTTTATTAGATGATTAAAATCTGAGGTATGAAAACAAGTTACTATATCAATTAAAATAAGCGAGGAAAAAATAGCCTCTGCATTTCCCTAGCAGACAGAAACAGGCATAGAATGGTATCATTATTACTACCTACCTGTATTTTTAATATGCTGTTAATAATTCCATCTCTTTCTCAGAGGAAAAAGACTGACAAATACACATCACTGTCTGCTAACTACCACTGTCTTCTACCTTTTTGTAAAAATAGGAGATTAATTATTTTATTACTATTTTGTCCCTGATCTTGAGTCTAGTAGCTGCTTCTTTAAAAGAAAACCAAATGTGCCAGCCAGGGGCTTTTGTAAAACACTATTAATTGCCAGAAATGTTACTTTCCCCCTATCAATTTTTCTCTGTTTCTATACAGCAACACTAAGATAAATCAGTAAGAACATCCTTTTAATGTGCAATGTTATTCATGGAAACACGAATTTTCAAATATAAATCTAAACGGAGAAGTGCAAACTTACGGGGGCAGTATCTCTGCAGCCATGAATATCTTCTCCACCAATTCTGAAAGTATACTGAGCAGATGTGCCAAATTGGTGTTTACATCTTCATTTTTTTCTAACTTTGAGGGATTTAACTAAAACAAAAAAAAGAATAGGTTTATTCTTGTATCTAGAACTAAATATATATATGTTTCTGAATAATACACACTGAGTACTGTTTCAAAGCAAATGAAATATTCTGCTGCTGTACAAGTCTCTTGCAGAACTCAATCATGTTTCAATAACTTGTCAGGGAATGCGAAGCAACAGTTTTAAGTTCTAATATACATATGTGGCTTTTATCAGCTTGGACATTCACCATTTTTGTGATCACCATTTATCAGCATGGATATTCACCAAAGAGTGACTTTTTGTCTCTCTCAATCCAAATTTCTGATTACTACCATCTTTTCCACAATGAAGTTTAAGTGAAACACGGGAGTTAGGAGGGTCATTTTTAAAATGTTACAGGATCACTATCAACCATTTAATACAGAATTTTAAAATTAAAACAGAAGTTCAGATCTTGATTTCTACAATATCTTGAGTTCAACGAGAGTTACCTAGATTAGGATATTCAGTAACAGCTGCAGAATGCCTGCTAAATAATTAAAAGAAATTTTGATTATAAAACTTATTAAGTTCTATGATGAATAATGTTTGAAGCCAAAATCCAGGAAAAAATATAAAAACATCTCTTAATTGATTCAGTTCCTGTATTTCTGATGTAAAAATGTCTAGTTCTAAAAAATTATTAAATGTCTCTACAACTAATATTTAATGTAAACACAACAGTTAATAACCAATGGATTATTGTGTCAACCAAAATGTTTAAAAACACAGTTTAAGGTATCACCTCACAGGACTGCTTGCTCTCCATGATCTTTAATATGGAGTCTTTCAGTGCATGATGAACAAAACTTGTTGCTGTGGCTTTCATATACTGTTCCATAAGTGTGCTTGCTAAAGTGGTGGCACGGAACAAGGTAGTAGCTTCATCTGAAAAAAGAAATTGGAAAGAGAAAAACTGAAAAAAGGAGACATCAAAAAGAGAGGAAGATCATGGTTACTCTTTGACATTATCTGCAACTAAAGGAGGAGAAAAAAAAGATAGCACCTGAACCCTTTCTTCCCCACCTGTCCAGTATTCCAGTAAACTTTTGTGGGATTTAGTGCAGTACCTTCCATGCTTATCTCCCTGTCATTTAGTGTTCGTAACAACAAGGACTCAAGCTTTTCATGAAGAAAAATCTTCAGTAAAATGCCAGCCAACAGTGTTCTATCCTGCCCACAAACATGTGATAAGGCATAGACTACATGAAGTTCTTTCTGGAGTATAAGCTGAAAGAAAAACAAATTTAAAATATTCAGAAACTTCTCCTTACATATAACAGTTTTGGAAAAATATTATATTATATATCTGTATATATATATAGCTGTCACTTAAAAATACTATTTGATTTACATTAACCAGTGTTACTGAGATCCCTCTCAAGTACTGAAAAGTATTAGTTTTGAAAGATAAACCATGGTTAAACTTAAGTTCATACCTCTTTAAACTCATTGTACTCTTCTTCTGGCATGATCTTCTCCATGGAATATCGCGCTCGAACACGCAAAGATCCTGGCTCAATACCCTTTAATGGTACATAGGAACTGAGTTGAAACCACTCATCTGTTGCATGTCCTTTTTGTAATCGGCTTAATTGGCAACGCATGAACACTTAAAGGAAAAAAAGCATTGTTCAGGTATGTTATCTCCACAAAACAATGCTACTATTAAATAAAAAAATAGTTTTATTTTCAACATATCATCTTATTTCAGGAAAAAAATACCAGCAAGAGTAAACAAAAGGTTTTTAATCAATACATGAATGGATTCATTCTCTCTTCAATGGCTTAACAGTGTCCTGTAAACTGAAGAAAAAATATGGCAATCTGTAAAGAATGTATACATATAAATTCAAAAATGCCACATGAATATTGACATGCCTTTCCTTGTAACACCCAAGTAAGTAGGATGCAAATCCAGGTAGCAGAAACTAAAATACAGGTCAAATCTTTAGAGTTCACTACTCCCTTTCCAGCCTGCACTGACACCATCATCAGGGTCTGCTCCTATTTATGATTAAGAGTGCTCCTATAGTATTCCCTAACACTGACATACGAATTACTTTTACAATAACTCCAGTCTAAGTAACAGTTTTTGCGTATTAGGTTAAAAAGTGTTCCCAAACACTCGCTGACTAGATGATGAAAGTCAGCTCAAGAATAGCCAAATCATTAACTGGTGATGACGGTACGCTAAAATTGCCAAGCAATGACCTGGACTGCAGCTGAAGTCTGGTGCAGCAGCTGGCTAGCCAGCTACAGAAGCTGGGAGGGAACACAGGCCCATCCAGAGCAGGAACATGTGCGCCTGAGTGGAGGGTTTTTTCCCCACAAAGAAAGGCCCAGGCACTTTCAAAAGCAACAATGTGCCTGTGAGACACCCACCATGCTCCAAGAGGAGTTCATAATTAGCTTTACATTTAGCCTATCAGTCTGCCCCTCTCAGTCAAACATCTCTTTCCATGAGAAGGATATTTGCTTTTACTTTCCTCATGTGAAAAAACAAAAAAGTCCATAAAACCAAGAACTTTTTTTTTTTTTTTTACATTTCTGCAAAGCCAGTACACCAATCTGCCTTGCAGAAACTGTCAACGGTTCCAGCAGATTTCTCATTGTCGCAATGTTGCAATACATAGCAGGATATAATTTAATACTGGAACAGAAGAAGATCATATTTACAATACCTCATTCAGGACAATCCTGCTGCCTACTTCATAGTCTTTGGAGCTGATGAACTGATAAAAGTTAATGCATTTATATCAGTCAGCATGAAAAACAATCCATCACCACCTGCCACTTATCACCAGTGTGGATGCAATGTCATTAGACTATGTAATAAATTTACTTTCTTAGCATACTTCTCCCTTGCATCAAAGCACAATATCCATAATTAAGCAATGAGCTCTTCTTCTTATTCGCTTGCACATATAAGGCACATGTACGACAGTGAGAGGAATGGTGAATGAACTACTAGAATAAAGTGATTATTTAGTTTTTCCCTGTGGCTATTGTAGCACTTCATAGCTATAATATAAATAATATGACTCGATTTTGATTTAAAAAAATCATACCAAATATCTGTACAAGGACTGCAGAATAGTTATCATAATTTATATTAAATTACTTTAAAGTAGTAAGACTTTTTTCCTGTTTATAATGTCACACTGAACTGGTAGGCTCCTTTCAGTAAGAGACTTGTACTCAACATGAATTAATTTCAAATTAACCACCGTAGTGCAAAACCAAACCAGAATCTCCACTCCAGTTCAACACTTTATGGTGCTGTCCTTTGAGACCTACTAATTCAACTGTCAATAGCAGCAGATGGAAGTCTACTAATAAATTCTAGGACTTTGGATTTTTCAAGCCATATTATATATTTATTTAAGTCCTTAAGCAATTTACAGTTAGAGAAACAACAAAAAAAGTTAATATAATTGATGCAATTGATGCTGAACTGTTTAGTGTCATTTCTGACTCTCTGGAATGCTTAAAAAACTCTAAAGTAACTATGGAACATTCCTAATAGACAAACTTCAATGTAAAGACCAGAAAACTCAGGAAATATTTTAAAATACTGAAAAGGTAGCCTTCATTCATGTATTACTTTGGTATTTAGGTTTTGTGTGTTACAATGAAAGAACAAAGCAGTGAATCCAACAATTACATTTTGGACCTTTAATCTGCATTACATGGAAGGAAAAGCAAGCAGAAAAGGTTTGAGTTAATTAATAACTGGCAAGATGAATAGCATCAGCTGTACAGGACTGCCACTTCATAGCATTCCACAGGTAACATCTGTGGCTGAAAAGGAAAGGAAAGATGGTTGGTTAAGGAAAGGAACTAGTTATCTTGCTTTTGAAGAGTTACAGGTTTATTCCGGCAGTGCAACACAATGTATGTCAGAGAAAATGTGGTTTAACTCATTTTACCCCAATGAACTTCACATACTTCATAGGGCTCAGAATGTAATTACAGGTGTATGTTCATTCAAGCTGACTTAGTGTAATCTTTATCTCAAAATGAAAGAGTTATGCTGGATTACGCTTATGCTGTGAGAGTGTGGATTAACTGCACTGAAGAAATTCAGCCTATACGACCCCTGACCTAGAACAGGAAGCCTTCCATCATCTGAATGCGCAAAACTAACAAACAGCATCTCCTTAATCTGGGCAGAGAGGAGGAAACTACAGAAATACTTTCAAAGAAATTACTGTAGTATCGCTCTCAAGAATTACCCTTTTAAGATTCTTTTCCTAACCAAGACTTTGGTGTAGATAGGTAATCAGTTTTCCAGCTCAAATGAATTCAAAACCAAGTTCACAACTGCATTTATAGCCCCTTAGTCTGTCAGAGAGAATGTATCTTTATTCCTCCTGCTATGTAGAAATTTTTCTAGTGAGAGGAGAAAGATATCTGAAATTGAATCAGGTTCTGCAAGACCATGCAAAATGAGCTGTAAATACCTACTTTGGCTAAGGTTTCACTACAGATCTTAATAAACCCCAGAAAACCAAAAATCAGTAAATAGCACTGGTGTAAGTTACAGACCAACATATGCAAACATATGCATACACAACATATGCAAACTGGAAAAAATTGCACTAGATTGTTTATACTCTAACTGCCTTGGGACAGACAGCTTGGAACATAATGGAAAAAAAAAAAAACAAAAACCTTGGAACAAATTTGAAGAGGACAGGGAAAACCATCCTGCCCTGCAAGGAGCAAAGAGGGGGCACAGGGCTGAAGCTGCTCCAGAAGGAGTATATTGGGAAACAAGATACACTGAAGAATAGGGGAGAAAAAAAACCCACAAAAAACCCCAACCAAACAAACAAACAAAACAATAAACAACCCACAACCCCCCCAAAAACAAACAAACAAACAAAACAAAACAAAACAAAAAAGAAAAAAGAAACCTAAATGTATTGTGTGGGAAGCAACCTGACCTTAAAAAAAGAAACCAAAATTCTACCTAACAGCTTCAAATTCACACTCTTCAAACTCTTTCTTTTCTAGGAAGCTGACAGATTCTACCACCTTGCTGTTGATTTGCTGGAACAGAAAACCACATTAAAGAAGCACCTATCTGGCTAACATGAGGAGAAGAAAATACAGATCCTTTCCCATTCAAAGTGATATTGAGATAACTTCAGATTTAAGCCAAAATGTGGTAATAAGGGAAGAAGACAGATGAGGTAAAATGGCAAGAATAAAAGGGAAGACTTTTAGACTGCCAAGATTTTTTTAATAAAGAATTGCACCTTTCCCAGTCTTATGGGAAGCAACCAAAAACCTGAAAAGAAATTCCATGTAGTCAGACCCCATGGAACTTAATATTTTATGGAGCAGACTAATAAAGAAAATTTCTCTTTGATCTTGCTTTTTGATAAGCACAGTCATTATCTAGCAGTCATTATCTAGCAGTAGTTACCATAGACCAGAGCTCTATGTCAGACATACACGACAAGACTATAATGCATTTTATCACTGAAATCAGTAAAAGTTCTCATTATAAAAACATTAATGGAAAGCCAGTACCAGACATCAAAAACCTACACAGGCAGTATGGTGAACATAAAAACCTACTTAATTCTCTTGTGACAACTCTTGACAAAAGCAATGATAACCACAAAAAGTATCCATTGCTGTAATGTAGAAGCATCCTTTACAGAAAAATACTTACATATATCTGGATCTTTACTTTTCTTTGTTTTGTTACTAAGACTTATCTCAAATCTATTAATATCAGATGAAAGATCACTAGGAGAAAAGACAGAGAGCCTCAATTAATACTATACATGGCTGGCATTTAAGCTTTTCCTAATTTCCTTTCAATCCCAAGTTATCATTATCAGCCTCTTATATCAGCAAAGATAGGTGCCTACAGAAAATTCTGCCCATGCAGAATTTGTCTGAAAGGTTGCTGCTGTATAAGCACATATACTGTATTTTTTAAAATACTATAAAACTATAAACAAGTGTTAAGAATCTTAAATCCAACACAAATTGAAAGTGAAATTCACTAATTCAATATAATTAAAACTTACTCAAAGACAAATTCTTCAGACCACACAGGGTTCTGTCCTTCCCTGATGTGTGTTTTTGCTACCTGGACACTGTTCAGGTAGATGTTACAATACGGATTTGTAAAATGCTTTACTGGGAGTGTATGAGCTTCTTCTACATGCAAAATGAGACTGCTGACCTGAAAAAAAAAAATAAACTAATTATTTTTTTGTTGCTAAAATACAAAGCAAATAAATGAATTATTTTAATCTTCTATGCAGAGGCTTAATGTTAATATGTGAATACTGAATACCAAACTCCTTATTAGAAGAGTAAAGACCAAAGATATTGGAACATTTTAAGAAGCACAAGGAACAAAGTAAGAGTAACTCAAATAACTACTGAAAACAAATATCCAGACACATGTTTTTAAGGCATCTTGGAGTTTTATTTAAAATAATTTTTGAGGCATTAGGATTTGCAAAAAAACAACTTTTCCAGACACAGAAAATTTTACTGAAATGGAAGACTGGCACTTTGAGTAAGAGCCATGAACAATTCCAAATACAGTGGTTTATTGTTTGGTGCTTTCCTAACAGATTATGTAAAATTCTCTTGTGCAACACATCACATTGTATTCTTCTATGCAGATAAACACTGTCTTGGCTTTTTGAAGAAAAGAATTCCCTTTTTGTTTGGCTTTTGCACCCTGAAGCTCCCAACTGCGCCTGTCACTTTATCTGTAAGTTCATCTAATTTAGTTCACGTATTCAGAAGTATCTAAACTTCTTTAATGTTCAAAACCAGTTGTGATATATTACTTTTTATTCACCATTATATTCCATTCTCTACTGCCTGTAACAAGTAACTACATTCAATGTTCCTAAGATTAAATCATATCAGGAATTCTTAAAGTATTTCCCTGTTATTCTCCAATCATTACAGACATAGCTATTTAAGACTGATTGCCCTCTCTCTCTGAAGAAATTCTGGCATGTATGACACTTTCAAAAGGCCAAGAGAAATGAAAACACAAGTCTGGTTCAGCATGCATTGGTTACATAAAATTAATATCATTAGTTAAATAATATGTATTTACTGTAAATAAAATATAAATAATGGGTATTTTATGTATGTGTAATATATATTTTTAAACTTTTTTTGTTGACACGTCATATGAATTTTTTTAAATTTCCCATGTGAGGCATATTCAAAAAGCTCCTGACTTTTTTAAACTTTTATTCAGGGTTTGCTACTGTTGAAAGGAAAAATTCTGAGACTTATTAATATAATTTTGCACAGAGAAGGCAAAATACTCCTCCACATGCACCTCCAACCCCATAATATCAGCTTCACCTGACGGAGACGTTTATTTGATGTTCCTGGACTGGTTTTTCTTAAACTGCAAAACACCTGCAGAGCTTTCATCCAGTCCTAAGAGAGAAACATGCAAAAGAATGTAATGAAGCCAAGTCAGATACAGCTTCTTGCAGTGGAACAGACATATCTGCAAAAAGTATCTCAATTTTCACTTTAGCTTGGCAAAACCAAAGTTTTCTGTAGCTCCACAGTATAAAAGTCTGAATATTAAAGCAAATTTATTATCATTACTAAGCAAAACCTCATAAGGAATTTGCAAATCTGAACCATTTTCTCCTTCAGAATTATCAAGAATTACTAATGGATATACAGTGTGACCTTTGCCAATTTTCCAGTGTAGTGATACTACAAGAAACTGCAAATTGTATATATAATTAAGAAAAAGTTGTTTGCTTCTGAGAAAATTGCTTCTGAAAAATTTAACAAGCCAAACTGGTCTCTCAAACAGTTCTCTCCAGTAGTCCCATATGGCAGACATAACACTGTATACTTCAAACAAAAACTGAGCAATTAACAGAGAAGTATAGAGCATATACCCAACATTCTCCAGTTTGTCTTTGGAAGGTGGAAGATGTATTATAGCCTCATTCACTAGTTACTGTCTCCCAGCCATTAAATCCTGGACATTTCTTGCAAAGCACAAAATTTGGGTTTTGATCAACAGTCTTCTCTTCAGTCGATATCTCAAAAGATTTGTGATCTACTCTCAAAGTACAATTTAACAATGTCATTAAAACCCCCACAACACTGCTTCAATCATTCTTCACAGCATCTTCCACATCTTAAAAATACAGGAATATGTACTGCATCTATTCTCAGCTTTGTGAGTTAGGCTTCAGCTTTCAAATCCTTCCAAAGAAAAGCTTTCAGCTACACTCCACACAAAGTTTCTATTTTTCTGTGAAATGTCAGAAAGTAAAAAAAGCTGAACTTTCTCAAAAGATAAATATTTGTAAACTTTTCTGGGCCAAAGCCATATTATAAAGAAATCAAACAACTGTGTTCTGTATAAATGCAGTGAACAGCTTGTTAAGCAGTTTCAAAACCAAATTAAACCAAATGTTCAGGAAACAAAACAGTACATTCTATATTCTACACATTCTTAATTATTTTACTTTTTAGGAAACTGAAGATTTTACAGATATGACAAAAATTAAGGAGCATGGAATTTAATTTATATACTCTCAATTATGATACAGCATACTGCTTCTCAAAGACAATACACTGACAGTTGTATGACAAATTCCACTATATAATTCTTATGTGATCTCTCCAAATTTAGCAATTTAATAATTTTTAACAATTGGCATTAATTTAAAAAGAAAATCTGTGCTTTCCTTGATATACAGCACACAAAAAATATTATCTTTATATAAACTTCATGCTCTGGTGAATAGAGTCTGCTATGAGAGCTCCAAAAAGCTTTCATGCCATTCAAATAACATCAAATGCAAAGCTTAACTTCTAATGCAACATATACATCAGAGCTGTAAACTTGCAGAGCTTAAAACTTAAACAAGAACACTGTTGTTTCAGATACAATCTACTGGTAAAATCATTTCTCAGAAGTAGGCTTCTATCCCACAATTCTTAATCAGTGAACATAACTAATAAGAGAGCTAGTAACTAAAGATACCATATAAACCCAGAAAACCTTACACTGTGCACCATCAGGGCCAAAGACTATACATGACTACCAGTTTATATACACAGCAAATAACTGGAAAAGGCAGTTCAATACACTTTGGTCACTGGGCACACATACATGCATTAGCATTTTATTTATTTCACTCTGAAGTAAAACTCTATCTTACTGTGCTGTGTTTTATAGCATGGAAAAGACCTGGAGAGTAAACTTTTTCTTCTGAATTGAACTATGTCAAAAACATCTATGTTCTCCAGAAACAGGTAACAGAAAGTAACTGAAGTTCTGCACATGGAGCCTGACTGGAATTTGTCAAAACAAAAACCCTGAAGAACAGGCAATATGGGTGCTGGATTTTCAGCACCAACCTTCCCCCTCAGAGATCTGCTACCCGTTCATTTTAACACCTGCTATATAACCACTAAATATTTGTGATACATTTGCTTCTTGTTTCAGAAGGACAACATCACTGAACAACAGAAGACTAAAAGCTACTTTTTTTACCCTTAGCAAATAAAAGCTCTCACCTGTGCCTGTTCTGGAGTTTCGCCTGCAAAGTAAAAGATGTAATGCTCTTCACTAAAGTGCTGAACTACTATCTGAAAACAGTTTGGCCTTAAAAATAAAAAAAAAAAACAGCAAAAATTAAGTTTAATTAATCTTCACATATTAACAGACACCTTTACTTGATCTGTGCCAAAACAAAGTTTACAATGAACTAACAGATTTCTCCTGTTTGTCTGTAAGGTGCATTGAGTAACTGCATCAATGTTTGTTCACCTACATGTTACCATCAAAAATGGAAAGAGGAAGACTTCCAACAAGATTTATCAGATCTTCAAAAAACTGCGTTTTGGTTTTGAATGTATTATGTCATTTTAAGAAAACCACAGTACATGCAGCCTGCTTCAGAATAATGACACATTTTTAGAATGGTGTGAAATGAACAGGCATGTATGCTGGCTTATAGTTAAGGCAAAAAACCAGCCATCTCAAAACACTTGTCAACAAGGATTAGAGAGTTTAGAAGCAGTGGAAGTTCAGCATTTTTTCACAACTAGTTAATCACACATTAAGGATTTTTCTTTTAGGAAACAGTATTAACCTAAGGATTCCCCTATATGAATGTGTCCCACTGCTCTCATGACCAGTAAGATGTGTACTAGATCAATTCAAGTGTATGTGACACAAAACTCTACAACCTTAAATGCTGCAGAAGTAAAGCCTTCACTATACTTCTGAGAAAAGGGCACAGGTTTTTATCAGCTACTTAAAGTGCAGGAGGAACTGTCTCAACTGCAGTTCCTCACTAACAGCTTCCTAAGCAGCTGCAACCATGCATGTCCTCCTACACACCTGTAAGTACCACCTAGCACCCAACTTTGCTCCAACTCACAACACAAGGTTTCTTAAAAGCTGTTTAAGAGAAAGAAACAGAATCTTTATTGATTACATTATATACCAAAGCTTCGTGCCTAATTGTCAACTACACAGGGAAAATTTCAGCATTTTTAAAAAATAATCTTTATCTATATCTGTGCTCCTCATTCCAGTAGTTAGATGTTGGAGTTTTTTTCAAAATTATTATAAAGATTTAAAAACCACAGACAGAGCAAAGCATCAGTCTTTGTCGATCAAGAAATGCCACTAATGTTAACCAAATGTTAACAATTTGTTGTCTCTAGCTTTTCACAAAGTAACTAGAAGTTGTCTATATAATAATTTTTCAAAAAATATTAAGATCTGTAGGATAGCCAGAATTTCTAACTTCTTTCACTTATTATATAAGTCAATATAGTTATTTCTTCTATAAAATACAGGCCAGCGGAGTTGTTTTTGTAACTACCAATGAAAAAATACATAAACACTCTTCTTAATTTCTAGTGATATCTAAAAGACTTCTGATTCTCAACTTGCTTGCTGATAGTAACATCCCCTGTGGTCAGCATTATTTTGAATATCAAAATATTAAAGTAAGATTTGATGTGTAAGTAACTCTGAGTATAGTAATTGTTTTTTCACAATCTTTGAGGATGTTTACTTATGAACTAGTATACTACAAACAAAGCACTTGTTTTTAAATAGAAAAGCACCTTCAGACTTCTAACCTGGTTAGCTTTCAAATACCTAGCAAAATAATGTAGAACTTCTAGAATTTACAAATATTCTTTATCTTATTAACTCTTGGTGCAATAGAATAAAAAAAACCAATGTCCTACCTGCCAAATAAACTGTCATGTACTCCATAGACAGAACACACACTAAGGTCTATTAGTCCTTTGGGTTTTGTGGCTCGTTTTTCACTTTCAAAATAAATAAGCTGGGCATCATTTCCCTCTAATATAAAGTACAAGTTTTTCCACCTCTTTCCTTTACCTGCACAAGAATCAAGCAAATGGTTACAATACTGTCTAAACAACATGTAAATTTTGTAAATTAAGAAAACTGAAGAGGGCAGTAAAGCTTCTGTCAAATTCTGAAGAGAAGAACAATGACAGATAGTCACACTTGAGTTATAACATCAGTATACACATTCAATTTTATACAACATGTGACTAAAACCAGATCCTCTTCACAGATGCAGGTAGAATTGCAAAAAAAGATTCTTCAAACATCCCAGTGCTTTCAACAGCATAATGAAAATGCATATGAGCTGCCCCAACAGTGAGCTCCTCTCAGTGTTATGCCTCTATCTACATAGATTGCAAATAGCGACAATGTGGACCCCATTCATTAGATTTTTTTTTTTAAGAAATGGATTCTCAACATTAGAAAGTTACTTCTAAACTCTGACCATTAACTGCATTACAATAACTTAAAACATATAGCTGAAGAGCAGAAATGGAAATATTTTATATGCAAACTTAAATCAGAATCAACCCACAAGCACAACCGTATGTAAGAATTTGGATGGCAAACTTAAATCAGAATCAACCCACAAGCACAACCGTATGTAAGAATTTGGATGGTTCCACTTGCTGCAGAGAAAGTTCTTTTAATTACAATGGATTAGGAGAATTCTGCAACAAATTAATGCTTAAATCAGAGTACCATTTAGAAAAAACCTTCAGCCTTTATTTTACACTTTAATCATCATAAATCCACTGGGGCCTCAATAAACTAGTAGCAAAATTGTTTTCAAAATACATATGTAACACATATTTATTGCACTATGATTCCTAGATGGAAGAGTGATTTTATTGCATTTAGTCCATATACACTATGTGCATCTCTCTACAAGAGTACTCCAATTTAGCCTCTTTTAGCCTAATTTTTCCAAGTCATTCCCATTTCATTCCTTACTCCATGACATCTCTCTACACCTTTCAGAATAAACCTTTGCAACAAATGAGATGCTTCCCTTATTCTGTTCAGAAGGTATAGTTTGGGGTGGTTTGGGGTTTTTTAATGTCTCTTGTATTAGGCTGTATGTAAACCATACCTTCTTTCTTGCATTTGGTCACTATCCAGATTACCACCTGTAACTTATCCTTCTTGTCATTTGCAGAAGTCTTGTTATTGATACCGTTTTTCTGGGTCCATTAATGCTGATTTTTCCAAAAAGTAGAAATTATAACACTCGGCAAGGGACCAGCTTCCTCAAAACTTGTTCAATGGAAATTCTTCAGGGTAATACTGAAGGTTACACTGAAATAAGTCAAGCTGTCAGCTTTTAATGTGCTTATTGTATGTTATGCTGTGTCAGCATTAGAACCCTAAAAAGTCACTATATCCTTCGTATGGCACACTGCATTTTAAATTTAAGAGTGAAAACATACAAGCTGACTCGGAATAACAAAATTAAACCAGCTGTTCTCTGCAGCGAATGTACAGATTTACACTATTCCAGCTCTCTCAAACCTCTGTCAGCTATAACTTAGTGAGTTCAATATTAAGTACAAGCACTTTATGAAAATATATTTCATGATTTTGAATGCTACCTTTGACAACGATGCCTACTTTTTGTGCTGTGCTGATTTTTTCAGAACTGCCAACCTAAATTTTCATGCTGCATATAATTTCATGTATCACATTGTTCTATTCATCTACTACTTAAGGAAAGAGATCTTCCACACTCCTTACACACTTTCTAGAAACTTTCGCCCACTTCAATTTTGCTCTTTCTAGTACCCCTAAATTCATTAAATTCAGCTAGGAGGTGCTCATCTCTGCTCTCTAGTGACCAACAATAGGGCACAAGGAAATGGAATGAAGTTGATGCAGGGAAATTTCAGATCAGACCTTAGGAAAAAGTTCTTCACTGAGGAGGTGGCTGGTTCTTAGAATGGGGTATGCAGAAAAAGCTCACAGCCTGTCAGGGTTTAAGGAGTGTCTAGATAATGCTCTTAGTCATGTGGTTTAGCTTTCAGGGGACCTGTGCATGATCTTTATGACTCCCGTCCAATTTAAGATACTGTATAATTCTATGACCCTTATCTGCTTTTTCTCTTCCTTTGAAAAAATAATAGAGGCAAACATAACTCACTTTTTTTCAGAAGATAACCTTTTTTGACAATATTTTTATAAAAAGCATCCTTTGTTTTCCGACGAATTGTATTGTAGATTTCTTTTCCATCCACTGTATCATTAAGCACTTGCTCTTGGTGCTAGAAAACATGTCAGAAAAACATACTTTAAGCTCAGAAACTGCCATTAAAAAAATGTATCCTATGAAGTTGCAATCAGGATCATCTTACTGAATCCTACCTAACTCATTACTATTGTTCTCTCATGCATTTTACTAAAGCATTCGTTTTTCATACAACACCCATGCTAGAAATGTTCTAGAACTCTTTCCATATTTCCCAAACTGAAAGAAAATAGCGGTTTTCAATACAGACCATCTTCTACAAAGTAAGTCTTTTCCATGTAAAAACAAAAAAACATCGTGTTTCAGTGTGATTTCACTGTGTTAAAATTTATGCCAGTCTTTGAAGATTTATCTAGCTTCTAAATGTCTTCTACCAAAGCTCACAGGCCTGAGATATCATGGATAAACTCTGAAGCAACAAAAATGGAGCAAATCGTAATTAAAACCAACTCAAAGTGGCACAGTCCCTCATTAATCTCATTAGAACTCACATGTTGTAACTGAGCAGAATTCAGGACAAGAGAAGAAAGGAAGAAACAGGAAATAGAAAAAAGATAAATTCACCCAAAAAATGGTAGTATCTAGAAATGCAAGTAATAAATATGACCAAAACCCAAGCCAGGTCTGACCTTACTAAGTAAGCTGATGAACAAAAGTTCTTTAGCCATAAAAAAAACAAGAAAAGCAAGACTATAAAGTAGTAAGGACATCGCCGAGATGAAAAGAAACATATGAACTGGTTCTTACATAATATTCTACTTTTCTTCCTGTGCATTTATTTGCAAGAATTATGATTTTGATCAAAACAACAACAGCAAGATGAAAAATAATTTGGTAATACTAATAGGAATTACAGGACCAACAATGGAAGCTATATCCATATGTTATGAAATGATAACGTAACATAACATGATTATCTATCAAAGTAATATTTTTAACATAAATGCACAAGCAGTAGTGCACCAAACAAGACATCTTTAAGTAAATACCATATCAGACAGGAATTTCATCAGATTGATCTAAAATGATGCAAAACTTTTGAATTATTTTTCCCCCTCAAAAATACAGTGTGGTGCTACATGGAAGGGAGGGTAAGCTGAACATTAACTGCACCAGTGAGCACTATATTTTCAAATAAAGTCACAAGTGCATATGGCTAGGTTAAAAGAATCTGAAATACTCTCACATGGAAAATGAGTCAATAAAGAGTTTATTAATACAGAAACTGTATGTTTCACATATGCGGAAAGCTAAAATGAAGACTTACTGCCATTATTAAAGTGGAATAATGAAGAAGTTAGTAATTAAGTTTTCCAAGGAGCAGTCTCAGAATTTCTATTTGCTTTCTGACTCAATCACATGACCGAGCACAAGTTAACAGCAGGAAACAATGGGGAAGCACCAAGGACACAACACAACTAGCAGTATAGGAAAGATTGCAATAGCAAGGAATGTATTTCTTAGTGCAACCCAGCAGTTACACCTGTCAATACTTACAGAAAATGAGATGTGAACAGCTGAGCACTCATTGGACGACTGGGCTGTGAACTGTTGGCTATGCTATCATACTGGTCTCACAAGGATGGGATGGCAGCCCCTAAGGTGCTGTGTTTTGGTTTTGTGGATGAAACAGCATTGGTAACATACCAGTGTCCTGGCTTTTGTTGATCAGTACCTGCATAGCCTCAGGACTTTCTCCATTTCCCACTCTGCCCCCTTCCTCAGTGAGGTGGCTTGCTGGACAATATGCTGGGAACAGAGATAGCCAGGACAGATGATGCCAATTTATCAGAGGGATATTCCCTGTCATGTAACATCAGCAATAAGCATGTGGGCACAGGGAGGTCTCAGAGAGCATCTTGGCATTAGTCTACTTGTGAGAGGTGCTGAGTGTTTGCTTTAGTATCACCCCTTTCTCTGCTTATAAAACAGTATTTATCTCAACCCAGGAGTTTCTCTGCTTTTGCCCCATTCCACAAGAATAGGGAATGAGCAAACAAAGGTGCAGGTCCTTAGCAGCTCACCAGGGTCAACCCACCACATATTACATATATATTTAAATATATATAAAATTATATATATTCGTTAAGTGCTTTCCAGAGGGAAAGGGAATTATGCATAACATGGTACTACTCTAAATTGTTCTGGTACATGCTCAAGAAAGGTGAGTTCACACCAAAACTGGTAGCAGAAAGAGAACTATGAAAACATTACAAAGAGACAGGATCAGCTTCTGTGTGCTTAGTTTGGTGAACAGAAGAAATGCTCTCATATTAATAAAAAAGATGCCACAAAGGGGAATTGGCTGCAACTCTCTTCAGAGAGGACAAGAACAGCAAATTTCTGATTTCCTCTGAAACAGGAAAGCTTGGCAACAGAAAAAGAAAAGAATAGGTATGTAAATTTTATAACTAGCTATAAGCTCATGAAAAGCTAAATGATGTGGAATGCTTATTACTGGTGATCTCTTAAAATCAATTTCTGCTACGGGGCAAGTGTGCTTCAGAACAAGTGCTGCAGCCCCAGCCCTGCAACCACTCCTGAAGCTTTTCAGTGTGTAAAGGTTTCCTGTGACAGAAGAAAAACCCCAGACACGGAAGAGAGAAGGAAAGACTTGGTCCCCTTAATATGGGACTAAATCAAAGCAGGAGCCCAGAAACTAGGGACACAGAGTAGAGGCTGAACACCTCACAGCATAGACAGAACTTCCCATACTTTCTGTTGACTACAAGCCAGTCTTCAGTAAGTGTATGTATTTGAGGATAAAACAAAAGAAACAGATGAGCTGAAAACATTGAAACTGTTGATGACTAGCTACTGGAGATGATGCTTTTTAACTACCACTAGTATCTCCGCTGTAATTTACTTCATAAATTGATTTGACAGTGATTCAGTCTGTGACTTCAACATCAAAGGCTCAGAGATTAAATCCTACCTGCATTGGAACAGGATCTTTTAAGTAGTATCCTTCAACAATCTGTTCTTTTCTGTAGTGCTCAATGATGTCAGCAATGCTGTTTCAGTAAGAAAAAGAATATTGAAATGTTAAAACACATTAGTTTTTCCACCGTTTGAGAATCTGCTTTTCCATAAAACCACAGAAAACAACCCCTCAAAGTTTTAATAAAATCAAGTGTTAATCATCATAATCTAATTTCAAAGGAATGAGGATTTACTAATCTACTGAAGTCAAGAAAGTTCACAAAACTGTATTCAGAATGTATTAATCCTAAACTCTGCAAAATATTTTAATTACTTGCTTAAAACATCAAATGAGGACACTGCACTTTCCACATTCAGGTAGTACACGTGCATTACCCACTTTCCATCCGGGCTGAAAAATTACTATTTCATTGGCAATAATTTTCCAAGTACCAGACTAATTAGCTAAGTGGAATGGGACATACTCTGAGTGAAGTGGAATCCCATACTAAGAGGACAGGAATAGAAAACAGAAAAGGCTGGTAGCAGGGCTTATACAGATTACGACCAGAAATCACTGAGCTATCCTTTTAAATACTCATGAAAGTAGCACTCCTCTACAGGGATGCACTCATTCTAGTCATCAGATTCAGACTGCAATCGCACTTGGAAGGCTCAGGAGAGAAGTAGTGAGAGATACTAGCTGAAATTCAAGGCATTTAATTTGCTCTAATTTATTTTCGCACTACTGAAATTTACACTGTCATAAAGAACAGCAACAGGGACATCAACAGAAATTATTAATTTATATGCAAATATCCATTTAGAAAAAGAGCTAAAGTAATTAAATAAATAAAAATATACTCAGTGTGACTTCTCAGTTCATGCATACTCAGCTGTGTGTGCAAAGATACAAATAAGGCATATGTGCAATGCAGGTAAAATAGCTGATACCGTAAAAAAAAATCTCAAAAACTTCTAAATAAAGCTTTATCAAGGTATCTTGGTTGGCTTTTCTATTTCATTCTGAAGCTATGAACTAGGTAAACTTGATAAAATTAATCCCTCTCACAAGTACTTTTATTTTTCAGATACATAAAATGAGACTGTTTCTTTCAGTTTTAATGAAATCAAGTAATTAATTTCAATTTTTACTGAGATGCTGTCTGTATATGCTGTTTTCTACATAAGAATTTCAACTGTGTCACACTACAAAAAACAATGACTCAGTCATTCCATTTCACAGGTTGAATAGCTACTACCAACATTTTCTAATCAATCAAATAGCATTATATAAATTTTCTCACTCATCAAATCAGGAATACCTTGACCTTCAATGCACCATCTGCTTCCTTGATTAAAAATGCCATTAGGAGTTCCTCAATGTAAGGAGCAGGTGCCTGCAAAATTTCTGCAACTTTGTAATACGAGCCGAAGAATAAAGTCAGTTGTATTTAAAAACTCCTTCTCTAGTTAGAGTAACATTTAGACTAGGACTCCAAGCCTTGATGAAGCACCTAAGGGCTGTGTTCTTCATTATATGTTTGAACTTCCAGCAAATTTACCAACCTTATACACTTAGAAATTTGAACTGAATATCACCTTCAGAGTATAGTGATAATTCTCCTAAACATACAACAAAAACAAAGATTTTCTTTGACATTAAGGAAGATCTCTGGAAAACTACATACCAAAATACTAAAAGAAATTCTTAAAGCACTTTGTCATAATTTATTGCTGCTTAACTTTAAAATCTTGTTTTCTATTCATCTGCATAGAACCTCTTTCAGACAAATGTAATCTACACACCAAGTGAATCCAGCACTGTATTATAAAGTAATCTGAAGCAATAACAAGGTACTGCTTGTGTACACTAAAGTGTACTATTTATTGCTACAAACCCATCTGAGACTAATAAGAGTTCCACTAGCTTGATGATTAATTTGACATCACCAAGGGTGGGGGGGCTCCTGGCCTATCATCCTCCTCCTAAGCCACTCAACTAGAAATTGGCATTTACCTCCATGAAAGGCTGACCCTGCAGCTAGCCTAGTTTTCAGTAAGGATGGCTGGAGGGCAGACTGATTAAGGAAGAAGGTATTCAAGCAGCCTGGGTGTGAAATGGGCACAGGTTCATAAGGACCAAATTATTTAGCCTCACAGCATCATGTGAGTGAAGTATTATGAAAAAGTCTACTGAACTTAGTGAGGAGACCTTGACATTTTCTCAGACACAGCTGCTACATCTCTATCCACTCAGAAGTGACAGAAATTCTCTACTGGGTTAAGAATGCCCTTGTTCTAGGTGAGCAGGACTGGAAAAATGTTTTTAAGGCAGGCAATGATCTCTGTTTAAGGAGGAAGGTGAGTTTTCACTACCGAAAATTCTTCCAGATACAACAACTCTAAAAAAATACTATCAAAGATGGAGGTGTACTGATAGTTTCTCCCATTAAAGGGGAAAGACCTCATTATTTCTCTGTTTTGTACAAATTACTATTTTTTTCATCAATGGCAAAAGAAATGCATCCTAAGTTTGTTCACTCTAAATGATCAGTATTTTTGCTCCAAGTACCATGCACATATTTCAATGTAATTAAGCAATTTTTTCCAACAACTAAGACATTTTTTCCCCTTTCTTGTAAATACCCATTTCTATTATTTGAAAACTCTATTAATTGTCTTAGATAAAATTAGCATTTTTATTTTCCCCTTTTCAAACAGATAAGAATGCATGTAGAAGCTTCCAAGTCGCTTCAAATAGAGTAATCTCTTAATTACAGATACACGATTTATGGATCCACATGATCCATTCAAACCACAATTTACAGAGTGAAGCAACTGGCTGGCAGAACAAGCACAAATACTTCAAGAGAAACAAGTTACACTTAGGCTATTTAAGCTGTAAGAATCTGCTCAGTTAGAAATAACTACTATGGAAATTAAAGAAAATATTTAGTATAAAGGAAACTACAGTCTTAAAATCTTAGTAGTAAGTAATTATCAGGAGCAAGTTATACAAGCACAAAATATACATAATTCCTTTTGCCACAAGAACTCACCTATTATAGTATCTGCCTCCCATCATAAACTGATTGTTTGATGTTGGACATATTTTAAAACGCTGAATATTTTCACTGGTCCGGAAATAAAGTGAATAATCACCAGGAGTATTATCTGAAGGCCTCACAAGAAAACTACACACCTGACCAACTGAAAAGACATCATGTTATTTTTCTTAGTGATATATGTAAACTCTTACAAAATCTATTTCTACATAAGCTAGAAAGAACTGCACACTTGAAGAAACACAAACCCTATTAAGGTAAATTCCAGTAGTGATCTCAAACTAGAAGAACTAGTACTAAACCACCAAAATTAACAAAAAATGGTTCAGCTGTAGCCTGCAACCTAGGCACATCTTTGCCATATCTTTAAAACATTATACAAAAAAAGTTTGATAACATTTTCAAATCTGTGCGCCAGTATTTAAAGTAGGGTATTAAACAAGATGGATCAGAAGTACTGTTTTCATTTAAAGAAATACTTGCTTTATGAAAGCGAAATAATTGATTCCACATAAAACAATTTAAAAATTAATTAAATCAAAAATTATTAGATTAACTTTACTTGAGAACATACTCAGTACTAATAGTCATGAAAGTTTCCTTCCAAAGTAGTATTCTACTGAGGTAGCACCCAGAGGAACTGGAGAACCTAAACCACTCATTTATGTTTAGACATAAAAGGAAGTTTTTTGCCATAGTTTAATATTAACAGGATCACTTTGTGCCGTTTCACTTTCACTGTATTTCACATCCAAAATACACATACCTGTCATCAGCAAATTGTAAGCTTCTTGTTTGGAGATCTTCCCATGGAACCATCTTAACAAAGATGAAGAGAAAAATTAGAAAGCAAGACTACCAGCTCTATTTTTTGGTTGTGCTGACATCCAAGGCTCTGGCACCTATGAATTAATCTTTATTTTAAAAGACCCAATATACAGATGAGACAATCAATGTCCATGCTACTTAATGATTCTCTCCTCCCAACAACATGAAAATACTAACACTAATAGGTATATAAATAAATTACTTTCAATAAAACACTTGTAGCTAATGTTCAAATACAAGTCAGTTCAGAGATTGATATGTATTGTCCAAAAAGTAGGTAATTTGAAAGTCATTATTTGAAGTCATACAGCAATGTACTAGAATCATGAAATCTGAAGCTCAAACATGAAGTTATACACAGAAAACCTCAAACTCAAATTTGCCAGAGCTGTGGAAAAAAAACCTAGCTTTGTTAGATTAATGAATATAAACTGCTTTGATCTCACACCTTGTACTTTTCCAGAGTCTTGTGTCAGAGTAGTACCCCACAAAAGTTCACAGCCGCTGCCTAGTTTTGGCATGATATTTACCACTATTCAGAAAAGCTTGACATGCTACAACTTAATAATCTGTATTAGAAGGAAAGCTAAAGATACGGTGCCTTTATAAGAAAAGACCCCAATTTCTGGCTTTCTTTCTATACTACCTTCAGATATTAATATGGATTCCTCTGAATGGTAAACAACAGTTGAAAGACAGAATCAAAGCTCCACACATCCCCTACAAGCTACTTTCCAAACATGAAATTTCCACATTTGAAGATATCCATATTGCCAAACTGACTAGCAGAACACAGTAAAACCAAATAGACCACTGAAATGCCTCCTTCTGCCACCAGCCTCTTGGAAAGTGGGAAACAGCAAAAAACCAGCAAGAACAAATATTACAAACAAATGAGGACATCAGATAAGTCATCAAGGGATTAGACATTTTTCACATCTATCTGCCATTCATCTTCACTTATGAATGTAGTCTATTAACAGACTGATATATCAACACACTGCTGATTCTAAGTTGAATTTCTTAAATTTTTTTAGGTATTTAAACAAATAGAAGCAAAGACAGAATCCTGTGACTTTTTCTTCAAACTTTAAGTGTTACAAGAATCACAGAATTGTACGAACACAGAATCCTTTGCATTGGAAAATACCATTAAGATCATCACGTCCAATCCTTAACACAGCACTGCCAAGGCCATCACTAAACTGATGTCCCCATGTGCCCCATCTACACACCTTCTAAATCCCTCCAGAGATGGTAATTCCACCACTGCCCTGGGCAGCCTGTTCCAGGGCTTGACAATCCTTTCAGTGAAGGCATCTTGCCTAATATCCAATCTAATCCTCCCTTGGTGCAATTTGAGTGACCTTCCTCTTTTCCTATAATTTGCTACCTGGGAGAACAGACCTCTTCTAGCTACAACCTCCTTTCTGGCATCTGTAGAAAGCAATAAGATTCTCCCTAAACCTCCTTTTCTTTAAGCTGTGCCCCACCAGCACCCTCAAATGGTTCTCATCAGACTTGTGCTCCAGACCCCCTCCCCAGCTCTGCTTCCCTTCTCTGGACTCACTGAAGCACCTCAGTATCTTTGTTGCCATGAGAGCCCAAAACTGAAACTAGAAATCAAGGTGTGGCCTCGCAAATCCTGAGTACAGGGGGATGGTTACTGCCCTTGACCTTCTGGCCACACTATTGCTGATCCAAGCCAGGACACCATTGGCTTTCTTGGTCTCCTGGGCCTCCACTGGCTCATGTTCAGCCACTGTTAACCAGCACCTCAGGTCCTTTCTGCTGAGCAGCTTTCCAGCCACTGCCACAGCCTGCAGCACTGCAGGGGCTGTTATGAACCATGGGCAGAAACCATTACTTATCTCATACCGTTGGCCTTACTGACCCAGCTTCTCCAGATCCCTCTGCAGAGCTCTCCTACTCTCCAAAACATCTA
This sequence comes from Motacilla alba alba, assembly GCF_015832195.1. Lineage (NCBI taxonomy): Eukaryota > Metazoa > Chordata > Aves > Passeriformes > Motacillidae > Motacilla > Motacilla alba. The sequence goes on from NC_052046.1 coordinate 24,624,794, forward strand.
TGCTCTAGCCCATGAAGCAAACAGGAGACACTGTTCTAATAGTACTTTGGTACAATATTGAGAGCTGTTATCTCCAAGGCAACTGTGTTCAAGAAATACTCTCTTGTGCATATTTTGGCTGAAAGTGATCATACATGGCCTCATCTAAGATTTCACCACTGTGATATCCATTTGACAGACACAACTATTATAGGACTTTTTTACGTTAATTATCCCTGCATCTGCAGCAGCTAGTATATAAAGAAGTCTTGAGATTAAAAGAAAATCTCTTCAGTCACTTTCTCAAAAAATTAGAAACCTCACAGTAGAACTTGACAAACAGCTACAATTGCTTTCAAACAACAAAACAAAACTCCTTACATTTTGCCTTCATGGGGATCTTCTTCTCTTCCCTATGAGAAAATTAACATATCAAGTGAATGACAACAGTATAATTCAATTTAAAAAAAAGAAAATGCATTAATTTAAGACCTTCTGTAGAAAAAAAATGGCATTTAGACACCTGAGGCATTTTCTACCTAAAGGACTTAATACAGTTCTATGAAAAGCTTTCCTCTTCATTCATTAGGTGAAAATTCAGCAAAAATGTTATTTCTGATGATTACTTCATAAATTATCCAAGTCCCTTGGAGGTGGTAGCTTTTTAGAAAGTTTCAGCCTTCTCAGCCTTCCTAACATTAAACTACCACTGACCTATCAGTCTACAGATCAACAGTCTAGTACTGTCATTTCAGTTTAGCTATTCACATCCTGACAGAGGTCATCTCTGAGAAGCATCTCAAGTAACATCGCTATTGGCAAAACATACATACTGTGTAAGAAGGTATTATAAAAAATTTTTTTTTTCTTTTTTTCTTCTCACCAATAAATTTTTAACCCAAATTTCATCCTAGAATAAAGAGATAGACCTACCACAATGCAAAATTACATTCTGTTCATTTAGTGAACATTTCATGGCAATTGCAAGAAAGAAATTCAAGTAGATACAGTAGACTTTAGGGAAATGCCTAGTAAATTTAGTACCATTCATTTGCACTTATCTTTGGACAACACATGAATAAACATTTTTTGATAATAAACTATGCTTAAAGGTTTGTTTTAGTTTTTTAGAACTACTAGATGAATTTACTAGGTTCAGAAAAGTACATAATTAGAAAATTAAATGGCAATTTAATTAGGCAATTAAATGTCACTAGTTTTTGTTCAGTATTATTTTATAAAAAAATCCCATTCATTTAAGAAATTTGAATACAAAAATTACTTACCACTTCTTCTACCAGGTCTTCCACAATAAGACCTTGTTCATCTGTCCGTAGGTTTGTAACCCACATCCAGCCATCTTCCAATTCATTATGGACAATAAACATGTCTCCTTTAAGGAAACTGAAGAGGGTTACAGCAAGATTTAAATCAGACTAAAAAAGCATGATTTAAATTATACTCAGTTTAAATCAGACTATAAAGTTTAATGAATAATCATAATATAATTTGAGTGAATACAATGAATTCTTGAATATAATTCCCATGAAATATTTGGGAAAACCTGTTTGTAAAAAATTCAGGAACTGTTATTCCAAGCACATGTGTATTTTTCCTCACAGTTAAGTGGCTACTATTAAAATACAGTAATATTGTTCTTTTATCAAGAGAGACCAAATATTCAACACAAATAAAATAACCCTTAGCAGTCTATAAGAAAATAATATTCCTTTCATTGAAAAATTACCTTGCATAATGTAAGCTGTGGAATAGCTATTCATTATGTTCTCACATATGAAGAAAAGTGATGCATAGAGAATACAGAGCAGTTACCATAGATGCCATGCAATTAGCTACAAGCGTAAGAAGTATTAACATTCAGAATCAGAGAATCACAGAATCAAATAGGTTGTAAATTACCTCTTATATTTTTGAGTCCAACCCTCTACCAAACACCACATGTCAACCAGACAATGGCACTAAGTGCAACATCCAGTCTTTCAGTAAACACCTTCCGAGACAGTGATTCCACCACCTCTATGGGCAGTATTTCAATGTCTAATCACCCTTTCAGTGAAAAATTTTCCCCTAATGTCCAACCTAAAGCCACCCTGTAGACTAAAGGGGAATTTAAGATTATGTCCTCTTATCGTGTCACTGGTTGTCTGGCAAAAGAGACTGAACCCTACCTGGCTACATGCTTCTTTTAGGGAGTTGTAGAGAGCAATGAGATCTCCCTTGAGACTACTTCTCTCCAGGCCGAGGCTCTACAGCTGCTTCTAACAGACTTGTACTCCAGACACTTTACTAGTTCCATTACCTTCTCTGGACACACTCCAGAACCCCAATGTCTTTCCTGAGTTTAATGGCCCAGAACTGGACATAGTACTCAAGGGGTGGCATCACCAGCGTTGAGCACAGGGAAAGAATCGTTTTCATAGTCCTACTGCTGATCCAAGTCAGGATGCCATTGACTCTCTTGGCCACCTGGGCATAGCTGGCTCATCTTCAGCCAGCTGCTGGCCAGCACCCCCAGGTCCATTTCCACTGGGGAACTTTCTAGCTCTGCGGAGGGGTTACTGTGGCCAAAGTGGAGGACCCAGCACCTGGTCTAAGGGAGTTTTCATTTCTGGAAGACAGTTACTCCTTAAATGTTAAGAACACAAATTCAGGTCACTGCAGCACAGAATTTCTGACCATGTTTCATGATGCATCAAGGTACAGGAAAAATGATAGAGTGAATCTCATTAACTACCATTTCAATTCAAAATTTCATAGCAAATGTCTATGGCACGGCTCTCATTTGAAGTAGGTCAACAGAAAAATCAAAATTCAACAAACCACTATTGAAAACAAAGAATAAATTCAACTGCTATTCAGCTTTAACAGGTGACAAACAACAAAAGCACCTGCTATCACTGCATAGTTACTGCATGGAACACAGGTTGAAATTAACTCAGTAATACTTCAAACTTAAGAAATATTTACTATGATATTAAAATTCTAAGTCAATATTCTCTGAAATACATAATTTCTTCAAGAGCATAGTAATTCAGTCTAGAACAAACTTGAGAACTCTAGTCTTGGCTATGCCGTGAACAGAACTATTTTAGCCATGTAGACCTCAAAACACAAATATGAACTCTGCATTTCAGCTCTATCCTAAAAGAGGAAGAAAAGGTTTAATTGCCTAAAAATTTTGTTATGATAGCAAACAATAAAATGCTATTTCCTTTTAAGCTGATAGGTGCAATAAGACACGTAAAGGATTCTTTTTTTTCTGTTGTTCTTACAGAGTAGGAAGCCTTAGCTGCAATGTGCCATTATAATTACAAAAACAAGTATCCTCACATCATCCTTCAAAGGATCAGACTGGACTGTGAGTCCAAATGAGGATATAAAGCTCTCATATTTTTCTCTACATTTTAAGATAATAATATTAAACCTAACAAAATTCCCAATTCAACTGGTGTATTACATCAGCTTATGAAATCTGTCTCATTAGAAAGATTAAAAATCACCACAAATCACTTTCAAATCCCTCTATTTTTTCATCTGGAAAAAAATTATCTCAAGAAAGCAGTATCAATCCCAAGTAACCAGAAAATGGTCTTCTATTGAAAGACTCACTTCTTCCATTCTTAAATTTTTAAATAGTCAAGGCCCAGTTCCTCTTTCTAGTGATGTGAATTGTTTGCCTCAACTACACATCTAATAGTTCTGTGGCAGTTCAGAAAAAAGCCTAGCTCATTTCTTTCACACACTCAGATAAAGCATTTCCATACAGAATTCTTTGACACATAAATTTATCCTTTTGGTAAAAATCTAGGTCTTAATAAAATGTATTTCAAAATTATAACATTTTAATTCTATGTACCTTCATGTACTTTCCATTTAATTAATAAAAACAGATATACTAAGAACAAAACGTCTTATTCTTATTTCCAACCAAAGAACAGAGAGACATCATCTGTTAATCTGTGTCAAGTTTAAGATGCAATTGGAAAATACTTGCATACGAACACCTACCTAAATTATTACTATTTATGAATACTCTTCAGAATTTCACAGCTACTACTGTTATTCAAACATACCTTATTTCATCAGTTTCTGGCACTTTGGTGTAAGGTAGAATTGCTCGAACTCTCCTTCTGTCTTCCACAGGCTATAGTTTAAAAAAGAGCAATGGTTTTTTCTCTATACTCTGTACTGTATATTATATGCTGTAGAATCTTTCTCCCCAGCCTTATGCTATTATGAGGCAAAGAACACCACTTATATCTGCCTTGCCAATTTTATATTTCCAAAGCTCAAAACCACTGTCAGCTAGAAACATGTAATTTGTTGACTAAGAGCACTTACTTTAAATTTTTTTTTCACTTAAGAGTGGAAATAATGTCCAGAATTTTAACATTCAGAAACATCTTTATTCACATTTTGGATATTGTTACAGGGGATATTTTACAGTGGTTTTTTTCACTTTATTTACTTTTGTTGTTTTAAGGATGGACATGTGAAAGAAACCTTGGTTATCTTCAGGATGCATTTGAAACTATTGTTAGATATCCAAAATGTGACAGAACAGTGAAGGTTACACTGCAACAGTGCTCTTTATTACAAGAACACAGTCTATTTGTCGTAGACTTGTTTTTCTCTGTCTACTTAAAATGATGTTACTATATTGTACAATAACTGCAATACCTCTATCTTCCTCATTATGTATTTTTATTAAATAGCAAAATTTTTCGTCATTACTTTGTATCAGTAAAAATGCATTTTTATACTCCCTACTGTTCCACATATGCCTATGCAAAATGACAGGAAGCTTTCTAAAATTTTTTTCCCCAAAGAAAATTTTGAATAGTGAATAAAGTTACAAACATTTTAGTAAGTTAGTCTTCAGGAATTTTTTTTTACTTGCCTCTGGAGGTGCTACTGGAAATAAGAGCTTTTCCCCTTTCAGCAAGCAGGACACATGACTGTAGTAACCGATCAGGTCTGAGAGTGAAGCAAAGCGACGCCCACCAATGTAATAGTCTCCACACATGGCAATAATCCTGTTAAAAAAAAAAAAAACACCAGAAGCTTGACATTAGAAAAACCTTTGCTACCAATTTTTTTGAAGAAAAAGAGATTAGCATCATGTTTAATTCTTAAAACAGTGCCCATATTCAGCAAAATGCAGTATTACAGACTCTCTGTAAACATGTAAATAAACCTAATGAATATTTTATCAAAAATATTCATACATATATTTTATGAGTTTTACCAGTTTTTTATCTAAAGAAGTGCTGATTCACAGAAAAAGACAGTACATTTGTCAGAACTAAATGAAATTTAAAATAAAGTAAGCGTTAACATCCTGGAAAACTGAAATAATGCATAACTACACAACAGCATTATTACTTGTATTATGCACAACATACATCTTTTATAACAGACATAAACTGAACAAAGTAGCAAAGTACTTTAACAAAAAACTACTACACTTCAAAACTATACAATGCAGAAAGCAAACACCATCAAAAATTAGTCATTTTGTTACAGTCAGTTTAGCATCCATATTAAAAGTTAAGAAATTATTTTGGAATAATCAAAGTATCTCCTGAAACTCAATTGAAAATTTTTATATGTAATGGGAAAAAGCCCACACAACCATTTCAGTAGTTAATGCATAATGTGAATTAAGCTGTTTCTCCCAGGAAGTAATGTAAAATGCATACAGAGATGAATGTTCAGATATTAAGTCCAAGCTCATAAGCATATAGCACTGCAACAAAAGTCAGAAAACAATGCTCAGGACATATGCTGAAAGCTGTTTCCTGCAAATTTTTAAATTACTAAACACACAATCTCTTAGTGTTTTTTGCTTTGGGATTTTTTGGTGGCTTTTTTTGTTTATTTGGGGTTATTTTTTTGTTATTTTGGGGGATGTTCGTTTGTTTTGGGTGGGATTTTTTCCCCTCAAAATTAAGGAAGTAACCACACATGCTAGCACTTTAACTGTGCTAACTACAATGATTACTATGGAACAGACACAAAACAATCTCCTTCACTGACTAATGAAACCTGCATGGCGTTTTAAGTCTATTCAAACCACTTTAGGCAAGCTTCTCTATCCAGATATTTTTGATTTCCTCACACTTCGGTTCTTCACCCTATAAAGTAATTTTAAAGTATCATGATTTAAAACAATCAAACACAAGTAAAAAGCTGTACAATGAAAGCATTAAGAGTCAAAAATACTGCATTATAATGCAATCATTGTTCACTTTATTGTGTTCTGAAACAAAAAGTAGATAGATCACAGTATTCGAAATAAAACACTTAATTCTCACCTAAAATGATTGACATTTGTTTTACTAAGGAATGAAAGCACAAATGAACCTGGTCTCCGATCACTCTCTCGAATAAGGTAACTTCCAGGTTTTCCCGCTTGTCGAAGACGTTCTTCTGCAATTGTTCTGTCAAGTTTTCCATGATACCACCTAAAAAAAAGAGTAACAATGGGCATCCTTAGAACTTAAGGGTTTTGTTTATTTTCAGAAAATAGACCTGTGAAAGGAAGAAAATCTTTCAGTCAAAACCCATATAACTCCAAAACTTTGTCTATCACATTGTTACGTGTTCAACCTCCTAGTTCATTTATTTCCAATAAACAGTATTTTTAACACAGCAGTTTTTCAGATAACCTACTTTTCCCAAGGAACAACCCTAAGAGGCAGAGGGTCTACACATATCATAGTTTTTATCTCCTCCCTAATTTGTTTACTTTAAAAAAACAGAAACTGACCTCACTTGGAAGGCTATAGTATTTTAAGCCTACAAAGATGTCAGTTCAGGCTCGGTATTTCAAAAGCACAAACGGAGAAGTGAATTCTATCAGACTGTTCCTCAGCTGACAGTGATGCTGCTGCAGCAAAGCCAGTAAAGAACTAGACAACAGCCACCAGGCCACCATCCAGCCTCAAAATCACCTTTCCTAATCACAATGTGCACTCTCTCAATCAAAAGTGAGTGCCGATACATGGCAAATCACAGACCGCAAAATATGACAAAGGGAATCTGCTGCCATTCAAGCATTTAATCACCTATCTCAGTTTATTTATACAGCCTTTGTCAGAACACTTGTTCTACATCAAATGACCAAGAAGAACTTTTTTTTTTTTTTTCAAGAAAATAGTGATGGACAGAAGTTTTCAAAGACAGCCATTGCTCTCATTACCTTCACCAAGCCACAGCATGTTCCAGGGCTATATACTGCAATAATTCATTAGCTCCTCCACCTAATTTTGCTTGATTAAACCTTTAATATTTACACTTAGAAACTGTCAGCTGCAAAACAGCCAGTGTTTTAGACAATTAAAATCCTTCACCACTTCAGATCATATACCATTTAGTTCTAGGAGTCCGGACTGTTTTGTAAGATTCATGAACATGCCATTTAGAAGATATGTAAAGGATCTCTTGAACTAATATATGCAAAAATATCAAATATTTCACACCATACAGCTTCAAAAAAAAATTAAAAGCTGAGCTGTTGATAAAATCTGAAAAAAAGCAATTTTTTTCCTACAAAATGGAAACAAAAGGTCTGAGCGTTTTTATCAGAACAAAACCTTGATAAACCAAACCAAAAAACACCTTTTCACCAGTAGGAGCAGCACAAGCATAAATACTGTTTAACTTGACAAAACTGGGTGCTTGCTAATATTGCTCCCCTTTGCTTCTCTTCCTCATCCTGATCAAAACAAGCTAAACCAGTAGAAGCACTGTTGTGTCTGTACAACATTTAAAACTTGCAACTGCTGCAGACCTAGTTATATTAGCAAGAGCCTGTGTCATTCCATTCCAGAGCAAAGCAGCTTCATTCATGAACAGAAACGTGTCGTTCAGACAGTCACAAAGTGGTCACACCCTCCCGATGAAGAGGGTCTTATAGAAAATGAAGCAAAATGTAGACAGTTGATTATCAAGTAAGTAGGAATAAATATTCTGTGTGTCAGTGTGCACAGCACAGCTGAAACCTGAGTGAGTTTGCTCCTAACACGTCACAACTGGACATTGCTTTCCTGGATATACTGACTTTCATGAAGTATATAACTCTTCAGAGACCCAAGAAACTTCCCTGATGAAGAAACCAACACTCCATTTAATGAAATCTATTTTAGACTAATAACAGGTTCACTGAGCTTTTATTTGCTCCTGTTTATCACCCACTTGAGGAAAATAATCTTAATTCTATTGAGAGACACATTGCATTAAAATGCCAAATTTAAAGAAAGGCACAATTTCAAAATGAAGAAATGGGAGTCTTAATAAGAACACAAATTACAAAAAAAAAATACAGAATAAACAGAAAGAAAGGCAGGATCATATGCAAATAAAATATTCTTTCTGTAAGTGACCAGGATTTCTAAGAACAACAGCACAAATTTAGGTGGGCTCAATTCTCAGTCCAGAAACTTCAAACAAAAAAAACCACCCTCCTTGCTGGTGATGGCAATATATATATATATATATATATATATATAGGTATATGCCACATACTGGGGATCACATCCTTTAACACTGAACAGGCTATCTTTTGTTCCATTCAACACTTTTATATCAAGTATACCAGAAGATATTTATTACCTGGTAAAGCATTTAAGGAAAAGTTTGTTTTCTGAAATAAAAATATTAAGTTAACTTCTGAGTGCAGTTAAATTCAGTGTCACTGAGCCCACATATAAAATACTAACTTCTGATGGCAAAAAACCACTGTATTTTACAGTTCACTCTGCATTAGTGTAATGTACCAAATTTCTCTATAGTACTAGCCACAGAAATAAATATTAACATTAAATTTAATACAAACGACAGTAAAGCAGTCAATATTGAGCATATGAGAAAACAGCTCAAGTAATATCCTCAGGAAACCTCTGTAGATTTTACACATCTTTAAAAATTAGGATACACATTTAAGTGCAAAATTGTATAATCCCTTTAGAGTATGCAAAATGGTTGTCAAGAAATAACTGCATTTTTTCAGAGAGCAGAGTTTCATCAATACATAAAAACAGTTTATTCACATAATATACAATCTAGGAGCACTGAAAGACATCACCGTCAGAATCAATGTCTTATAGCCCATCCTGCTATCACCAGTTTTCAGTATTACAGAAAGATACATTCTGCAACTTCCCATCATAATCTTCAAGGACTTTGATAGCAAACAGTAAACAATGTATTACAAAACTGCAGTACTCAATCTCATTTAAGGATATTGACAAATCTAACGAGCACTAATGAAAGTTTATGAAATTATTTTAATATCTCTAATGCTGCATTACAAAGTAAGATCCATCCAACAGTCAGCGCTATCCAAAGAAAGTACAATAGAAATGAGTAAACTACAGAGCTAGCCATACTCCTAATTTCATCAGAGAATAGAGCGCAGAACACTCTGAAGGATATAAACAGGCTACCATAATTTCTGAAATGAAATAAAGTAACCCCCAGATCCTTTGGTTTTAAGCTCCAACCAGGTAGTTGAGTGAAGCCTGAGTATTTCTACAAAAATACATCACAAGAAACCACCTCTCACTCTAAGTTTTTTACGTCAAGATTTACAACTTAAATATTTTGCAATCAAAACAGTTTCAAGTTTGTTGTTTTCAGTCCAACTATAGAGATTCTTAATGGATGCAAAAGGAATTGCAAGTCTGGATGGGAACGTATCACATTAAAAACCTGCCTAGCTTTTCATAAATAAGTTGCCAAATGACTGTGACTTACAAGTGTTTACACTCAAAATTCTAACTCACTACTACTTAGATGTACATCCTCCATCATTGCCAAAGACAAGGTCCCTATAATTTCTGATCAGTCACCTCTACTTGTTTGCCTGATCCTACCTAGGAACACTTCTGTATTTCTAAAATTACCTTTGCATTTTTTAAAATGCTGGCAATCCATTCCTTCAATTGTGTTTTGAGCAAGCATAATTCAATGATATTTTGAATCACAGCTAGTACTCTAACAATGCAGTTGCTGCTATAACATGCATTTAAAGAGAGTAAGTAGCCTGTCAAGCATATGTTATGAAATGATTTAACTATAAAATGCCCTATCATTTATAGATGCCAATTTGGGTGGTTTTTTCTGTGACTACCTGTTTAACTTGCCTGCTTTAAGAAACTTGTATAATTGTTCTTTATTTTGCTTCTAACAGAATACCAGTAAAACGTTTCCTTGTTTCAGAAAACTGTCAAAACTGTGCATGAAAATACTCCCATCTCCTAGTTTATTTCAAAAGCAGCATGTTCAAAATTCCAACCCTATCTATCACAATTTAATTACAGCATGCAGACAGAACAAAGACACAACATCACAAAGAGCTTCTACATCCACACAAGCAACATACAGGTGTGCAGAAGAATGGTGCCTACACCACTACCACACCGAGTGGCTGGCAACCATATGTCAAGTCATGAACCTCATGGAATGAGCTGCACTGCAGTGAGAGCTGCAACCTCTGCTCCACACACAAACAAGAGATCCCTATATTTTCCCATGCTCTATGGAAGATGCTGGGTAGTCAGTCACACCAGCCCCATTAGGCCCAGCCAGCCCTTTCTACTGTCAGGAGGGATGCATTTAGCAAGTTCACAGTATAGCTATACGGCTTCTAGCCCCCAACATGGCCCCAACACCACAAAGCCTGTGCAAGGAACAAGCCATTCACAAAGAGGTAGTAGATGGTGAATTTACTATATGAAAGGAGGCAGCTGCTACTACGTGTGGAAGCATGTCACATTGTACAACCAAATCTTTATTTACATATTTCCTTTTTACATGTGGGAAAAGCAAGTGCGAAGTTTTGCCACACAGGCATACTGCTGGCTTTGTTCACATCCTCACACCAATATGCTTCTCTGTAGAGCTGCTTTCCAGCTGTTTAGCCCCACCACGTGCTTAGGGTTACTAATCCCTAGTGGCAGAGCTCTGTGATTCCTTTGTTTAACTACACAAGATCTCCTGCAGCCCAATTCTCCAGCCTGTCCACATCACTCTGGATGTCAGCACAACTACCTGGTGTTTCAACTGCTCCTCTTTCAGTTTTGCATTATCTTTGAACTTCCTAAGGGTGCATGCACTGTGTCCAAGTAGGACACAGTTTTGGCCCCTGAAAGGACCCTAGGGAATACCCTCAGTAATTTGCCTCTATCTGGACTCTGAGCTGCTGATCATCATGCTCTGTTCCCAGTCATTCAACCAGTTTTCAATGCATCTCATATCCTTTTACCTAATCTATACTCTGTCAGTCTGTCTGCAAGAAAACTATGGAAGACAGTCTCAAAAGCCTAACTAAAGTTATGGTAAACTCTCTCCCTTTCTCCCCCAAGTCAATGACTACACCACAGAAGGCTCTTGGGTTGGTTAAGCTCAATTTTCCTATTATGAACCCATGCTGATTACTCCTCACCACCTTCAGCACTAAATATAATAAAATATATTAACATTTAAATATATTATAAATTAAATATATATCCAGAATATCTAGATTATATATTAAATATATTAAAATTTAATAACAGAAACCTTTCTCTGCTCTATCACTAACAAGACTGATACAGAGAGTATTTTATATAAAATAAAAACTATTAAAGACTACCTTCAGTCTTTAAATAGTGCATAAAAGTAAATAAAGCAGGTCAAGTGTATAAACTGTCAAGCCCTGAACATTTTACTAGTACTGACATACTCTGGAGGGATACTGAGGAATCAACCCTGCAATACTTATGTGCAGCACAAAGACTACGTTAAAACAAGATGCCTTCTCCTCCCTTCTACTATGCCTACCAGCAAGACATATTACAAGATGCTTATTTTTTGGGGGAGAAAGATATGAAAGAAACTGGAAAACTACTACGTTTTACAGAATTTTACAAATTTATGCTTGCACCAAAATATGGAGTCCTATTCTGAAGAGACCTAAGGCCTCACTAGAAAATCTGTGTTTGTCTTCACAACCACAGAACATATAGATAAAAAAGCTTGAAAAAACACAGTGCAGTATTATGCTTCTCAGTGGGGCAGGCTAGTAGATGAACTGCCAAAGTCCCACACTGGTATTATGGGACTCAATCAATGACACAAAATAAAAACTAAATAAAGAGCAGGCCAAGAGACTCTAGTTACTATTTAAACAAAATTACATTATCTAATGTTAATTATCTAATGTTAACTAGAAATACTGACTAAGCTACTGAAAAATTGTCCTCAAACTTCTGGCTTCAAATGCTGTCCTACTTCTGGTTTTATTTAACTGAAGTTTTCATTTACCTATGAACTAACACACTCAGTTTATTTATTGCTTCACTTCCTGTTGTAGCTTAGGTACAATGTTGTTTCGCTGTGTTTAACCACTCATTTAAGACAGTACTTTTAACACCACACATCCAGCCAGAAGCAGCCCAGAATACACTCCCCACCAACTTTTGAAAAATAAGGTGCTGTTTTCCACACACAACAGGAAGTAATGAAGAAAATCATTATCTAATTAAGACAATATTCTTTGCTAGCTACTTTAACTGCTAAACAAAGAAACTTCATACACTAAAATCTATTGACATCACATTTCATTTTCTTTATACAGCACCTAACTGAACACACCAACATTATTTCCTCATAATTTACAGTGCAACAGATTCATTCATTAGTCTGGAAAAACGCCTACTGCAATTATTCAGAAAAAAAATTTTCATGAGTTACTGAAACAAATGCAGAACTCTCAGCTTGCCACCTTTAACTCTCATGTGAAGATACGAGAACTTCACTCTATAATCAGGCAAAAAATGGTCTACTTTAATGCAATCCATTCTTATTTAGTATTTCTCTCCCTGTCTTCATCGTCAGTGCTTTTTCCTATTATGGTGCCTGAACAAACTCCAAGAGTAACCATAAGAATATATCTGCTTTAGGCAAGATTTGTTTTAACCAGACAGTATTTTGACAGCCTATTTCATTTTATGTGGTTGATCACTCAGATTTCAACTGATTTCCATTTCAAACTGATAAGCACTGCTCAGAAAACACTAAATGTAAATGCCAGTTTTGCTGCAATACTGGAATGACTCCTGCCACATTAATGCAATGCCAGGACAGAAAATAATTTTGTCAACTAAGATTTTAAATCAAATACATAAAAGAATCAGCATTCATTCATTCATTAAACCCAAAGGCATTTCCTTATGCTATTTGAGGCTCTGTCACTGAGGTCTGCAAATGGGGCAGAAAGCAAGGGAACAAATGACCTAAACTGTGCATCCAACTTAGCATTAAGCTGCAACATAAACACACCACTGCTGTGCTCCATGAAAATGAAAACCCACACACACACACTGAACAGACACGCTTCAAGTTAGCTTCACTCCAGATCAAAGATTAAAAAATCAACCCTACTGGGGGATTCTGAGTTTGTGAATAAAGAGAAGGTCTTACATGCTAGTATCCTCCCACTGCTTGAATACTAAAGAATACACACTAAAAGAAGACATATTTCCCAGATCTCCCTGAGCAAACTATATTTACAACATCCTTATGGGAAGTGCAGAACCTGCAGGTGCTTCATTTCCCATCTCTTTGTATTAGTTACTATGAAAGCCAGAATGCCAACTTCACACCATCTAAAAGCATAGCCATGTTTTAAAAAGCATTTGTAACACCTTTATGGCCTAAAAATTGGAAAACTAGTAACTCATATTGTGTCTGGTTTGTGTTTGAGCTTTTTTGTTTGCTTTGGGCTTGTTTTTTTAATTTGCAAAACAAGCTCAGAGAAGCTTGTTATAGAAGCTATTATAATTTTATGTCCTACTTAAAATGACAATGGCTCCTGAAATCATAAGAGTATGTAACATAATGCTGAAGTTAACTCTGTCAGAATATAAAGAATGAACCCAAAATTTTACACAGATTTTTAGTTAACTTTCTGACCTATCTATAAATATCTCTTTAAATACAACTGTATGTTACTCCCTAAATTATCCACTATACACAAAAACTACAATATATTTACAGTAATTATACTAATGAAAAAAATCTAAGCCTCTAAAACCATTTCATTTTGGGGAGAATATTATAAGGATATGGAAGAAAAGGTTTATTTTCTATTCTAACACACACCTAGGAAGTGCTTTGAGTAAACCTGCAGATTTTCTACAGTGAAATCCAAACTTTGTATTTAGAGTACTTACTAGTTACATGGACTCTATATAACATTATCTGATCTTATATTTCACAAAACTTAAACAAAGAACTAGTCTGCCTCCAGTGGAAGATTCTTTCCAGCACTAAAGGAACCCAAATTAACCTGATGCATGGTTAAATACAGTAAAACCTGTAAGTTTACAGTTTATTCCAAATGTCTCCTCTCACCAAGCATAAACTATATGAAAACAACTTTAAATTGGCTGAGCAGCAAGGCAGTTAAAACATTTATAAAAATATTCCTCTATTAACACTTTTAAAATTAGAAATTATTTTAATTCATTTTAAATCCATGATTCAAGACTGCCTGAATTTTTAAAAAGATCCAATAAGGGGGCATTACTTCGGCTGTTTCTGTATAAAATGGAAAAGATAAGTTAACTTTTTTTCAGCAGAAAGCAATGCAACACAAAATGACGACACCGTAAATAAAGTCTTGTACGCCATGGACAGGTTTTTTTACTCTACTTACAGAAATTAAGTTTATGACTCTACCGAGAAGGGACTACCAAGTGACTGGAAAAGTCTCCCCAACAGGTAGTTTAAAAGACTACCAGACACTCTTCCTGGCAGCCTCTGCAGTACTGCTATGAAAACCTGTAAACAACTAACTCAGACGCCTTTTTCCCGTGAGCTGATCCCACTCAGTACCGGAGGACTAGCTCCCCGTGAAGGGGAAGGAGTCCGACCTCCCTGCTGCCGCCGCTCACTCCCCCGACTTGCGGGTGGGCTGCGCTCCACAGTCCCTGGGCACAGTCCCCGTGAAGAAAACTTCCCGCTGGAACGGAACCGGAGGAGGGAGGGAAGGTAAAGAGGTGGGACGAAAAACTTGTGCGAGACTTCCAGCCGAGTATGACACACAATCTCCACGGCTAGCGGTGGGGGCCCGGCGGCGGGGTACCCACTCTCCACAAGGATTGGGGGTGGGGTGGGGGGGGGCGGTCGGTACTCACTGATTGGTGGGGGGCGCGTTGAGCGGAATGGCCACCTCCTCTTCCTCGTACTCCGGCCCGTCCAGTGAGTCTCCCTCGTCCACTGTCCCCAGCCCCCCGGCCAACGCGGGTGGGGGCGGCAGCGGGGGGAATCCGGCATCGGCAGCCCCAGCGGCCGCTGGAGGGGCTGGCCCCGCGCCCAGCTCCAGTAGCCCCAGAACTGAGTACAAATCCGACCCGCCTGGAGGGCCGCCGCCGACCAGGAAGGGGCCTTGCGGCTCCGGCGCCCGACCACGGCATAAGGCGGGGTAGTGCCCCAGGTCCCCAGCCGCGGCGGCTCCCGCCGTCCCGGCCACGGCGCTCGAGCCGTCCTCCTCACCCGCGGCCTCGGCCGCCATCATGTTGAGCCTCACCGGCGGTTTTACGCCGGGGAGGAGGCGACAAAGGGGCTCCGGGACCCTGCCCCCACCGCGCCCCCCCCCCCCCCCCCCCCCCCCCCCCCCGGCAGGCAGCGGACCCGGGACGCGGCTGAAAGTTCCCAGCCGAGACGGGCCGGGAACAATGCCCGGCTGGGCCCGGACTGGGCGGACTGGACCGCTCCACAGGGCTCCGCGCGGCTGCCTCGACCCGCGACCGCCCCAGGGAAGCGCCGCCCGTCCGGGGAGCTCCGCGCTTGCGCGGTACCTGTGCGCGTGCGCGAGCTGCAAACCCTCTGCCGAGCTGTACGGCGCAGTGGGCGCGGATGGAGGAGGTTGTGCGGGAGCGGGAGATAAGGCTCGTTCCGCAGCCGAAGGGCTGGGAACGTGCGGGAGTAGAGTCAGATTCACTAGTTCAACCCAACATAAGCACTGTATCTCTGAACCCTTATGATGCAGCGCCAGATCCAGATGCCTTTTGAGCACCTCCAGGGATAATGACTTTATTACTTCCCTATGTTCCAATGCCTGACCACCCTAACAGTGAAGAAACGCTATTGAGTGTCTTCCAATCAGCTTATTCTATATGATTCTGTATGTAATCTGAATCTCCTCCATCTTGGTTTGAAGCCTTTTCCCCTGGTCCTGCCACTGCAGGCACAGTAGAAGAGACCAGTCCCCACCTCACCATGCCCTCTCTTCAAGTATAGATAGAACAACTGGTAACATTTTTGTCAAGGGAGTATTAGACTGGATATTAGAAAAAAATATTTCACTGAAAGGGTGGTCAAGCACTGCAGCAGGGTCCTGGAGCAACAGTGGACTTGCTGTCTGTGAAAGTGTTCAAAAACCGTGTGGATATGGTACATGAGGACATGGTTTCATGATGGACCTGTCAGTATTAGGTTGATGGTTAGACTCTATGAGCTTGCTGGTATTTTCCAACCTTAATGATTCTGATTCAATTCTAACAATAAGTTTTAAAAATACATCTTGGTGGTACTGTTTACCTCATAAGAACTGTGACTCCATGTATACCTACCTTCACCATCAACCACTTTTCTCCCTAAAGTGGGTTTATTTGGTACATCAGCTTCAATTCACACCTCTGGGATCAAGAAGACGTCATGTGATTGCCATTACCAGGCAGTACAGTATGCAGATATCTTTAGATTTTGTTTTTTCCTCCTAGTGTTAAAAGAGCTTACAAATAGCAGCATGTTTACACTTGCATGTTTCTTTACAGTTCTCAAAAGGCATCTAAACATTCAGGTTTTCAAAGCTTTGCATTACCCAAAAGTATTAAGTGAATTTTTCCTGAGGCAACTAAAACAAACTATTGCTCCCTTTTTCACAGCTGTCAAGCTCTTTTTATCTGCTGAAATTGTTTCATATCTTTCCTTCTGAGGGCAAACTCTGCTTCCAATTTACACTACTGAGACATGTGGAATTATGCTGGTTTTGTGCCCAGGGTCACAGTGAAAAGAGAAGCTGGCTCTAGCCCTCAGTCTATACCATTGTAATATACCCATTTACTGCTGGTTTTCTGCTTTAAGAAATTGTAGTTTCAAGGAATACTGTAGGCTGTTCTCTGTGTGGCTTTCCTTTTACTGCTTCTTGCTTTCCTCACAGATTTCTAAACAAAATAATTTTAACCTTGTCACTGTAGCAGTAGCAGTAAGTCTAAATATAGAAATGCAGTGTAAATATTTTAAAGATTCTCTTTATGAGGCAAGCTTTTCTAAGTGCCTTCCAGGGCAGCAGCATGTGTGTGAGGGTGTGGGGATTGGAAGGACAGCTATGCTAAGAATTTCACTCAGGAGGGGGTAATGTGTCTACAACACTCTTTCAGGAGGTTTATTTTGATGAGAACAGTTTTAAATTTGAAAAGGATTCTGCAGAGAAAGAGCTTCTAGTAATATGAGCTGAGCTGTTACCTCTGTGAGCACCCATCACCTTTTCTGTTCACTTTGCAGGCAAAGTTGCCATCATGAGTTACTTGGTGCTGGAGGTTCTGCACATCAACTTGTGTCATTTCTTAAGCCATGGGAGTTGACTGCCTTTTTGGAATCATGAAATATCTCTGTTTGGAAATGTTCTATAAGGATCATTGAGTCCAACTTCCTGCTCCTCTCAGGACTACTCAAAACTACAGCTACAAGCCTTCATAGGACTTTTTTATAATTTTTTTTAAATTTTAAAAATTGATGTTTTTGCATGAAGGGGCAAGTGTAACAATATTTTTCTTGATACTTCTTGAGCTTCTGCAAATATGTCTTATTCTGAAATCCCTGGTATAATTTACACTAGGATAGTCAGTTCTTCATCCCTACTGTGTCAAAATGGTGTCAGGCTAGATTCCCTGAAAAGTATATTTGAATGTTCCCTAGTTCAAGCTAATATAATAGTACATATTTTGAGAACAGTGGCAGGGGGGAGGCATTCCAGGCAGATGTATGCCTGATTAGGAGCTCAGGTGTTCAAGCTGGGTTTGTCACTGATGTGTAGGGCACTGGGCAAGTAATTTGAGCAAGGTTATTCTTTCTCCATCAGTAAAGTAAGACCTATTTCACATATATGTCAGAGAATCATTTTTTTACAAAATTTGAAAGCTGGTAAACACTCAAATTATTAGGGTGAAAAGCCTAAAATGGCTATCAGTTATTAAAAGGGAAGGTGTTACTTTTATAGTAGATACAAATACCACAGAAAAATACCCTTTCACTCCTTATTTCCTGCCTCTCTTTTCTGCCTGAGCACAGTTTATTTCTGCCTTTCTAAAGTTTTATTCCATTTCAGAAATTAATAGCAGCAGAGGAATTTTCAGTCTTTCTGTCATAGGACTGAGTGATAAGAAAGCAGCTTTCTTGTAATGAAGAACCTGGACTGCTCCAACTATTCCAGTTCTTACCCTTGTACTCCCACAGGTATAAAATAAAGAGTTACAGAGAGTGTTGCTTCTCCCTACCTGCATAGCTGTCATGCTACATATATTGCTTTTCTGCTTTTCATTCACTTGCCATGCTAGTAAGGAAGTTGTGGGTGCATGGGGGCTGGGAGGAGACACAACCAGGACAGGTGACCCCAACTGACTAGAAGGGTATTCCAGACCATGTAACATCATGCTCAATATATAAAGTAGAGATAAGAAAGAGAAGGAGTGAGAACATTTGAAGTGATGACATTTTTTTTCCCACGTCACCATTACATGTGATGGGGCCCTCTCTCCTGGAGATGGCTGAACAACTGTGTTCCCTTGGGAAGCAGTGGATTGATTCCTTGTTTTGCCTGTGGGCATGGGTTTTGCTTTCCTTCTTAAACTGTCTGTATCTCAGCCCATGAGTTTTCTGGCTTTCACCATTTCAGTCCTCTCCTTAGTCCTACTGGTGGGGCAGTAAGCAAGTGGCTGCCCAGGGCTTGGCTTCTGGCTGAGCTTTTAAACCATGACACCCTGTCAACCCAACACATCTTTAACTGTAGTATACAAAACAGTGCTACATGATTGCTCTATCAGTCTTTCTTCACAGTGTTTCTTCACAGTGGCTGTGATCCTTTTATTAAAATTCCGTATTATCGTCTGTGTTTAAATGCAAACCTTACTAATTATACTTACCTATATTTATAATTTATGCCTTCATAAAAAGCATGTTTGCATTCTCCCATGAGCTTATATATACTGACTCCAAATATAGATGCACTGACCAATTATGTTACATTTTAAGAAACACTAAAATTATCCTCATCTTTGGAAGCTTATTTGTTAGTTATTGAGTATTTTCTATAAGAAGAAATGAAAAACTGAGTTGCAAAGGACAGCTTTTTTTTTTTTAATTTTAAACATGAAAATATTTGCATGTAATAATTTCTGCGCTTAGTTAATTACATCCAACTTCCATAAGGGTTCTCAGTAATGATGGAGCTTATGTTTCTACAGTATATCTCTGGCTGTTGATGGACAAAAGTTACATGTTGACAAACATCTAAGTATTTTTGCAGCTGCTTAGGTATCCTTTGGATGGTGCTTCTACAGCAGCTAGGGAAAGGAAGAAAATGTGTTAAGAAGACAACCTGGTTAACCAACCAGGAAAATATAACTATACTCTTAGTACCTACAGACTTCCTCTGAGAACAGTGATGTAACCTGCACAGGATATACCCAGCTGTTGCATGGAGGACCGTCTGTCATTTCAAATTTGGCTAATTTTTTGTGCTGTTTACTCTGAACTTTTTAAATAAAGTTAATAACACCATTGAGGAATGCATCATTCTCACTCATTTCAATGAAATAATTTCTCAGTTTGTGGTTATTGGTTCCAATGGCTTAATATAAAATGTCTACCTATATTTTTATTTAAAGAAAGGATATTTCTGTCAGGCATAGCTATATGTATAATGTATAAAAATTAACAAAATTCCTGAATGCATGTATTAATCATATTCTGCCTTGATGGTAGAAATTTATGTCCTGTCTAATAGAACAATTAAAGAGTAAAACTCTAGATGTATCTGTAATATAATATAGTGTAATATATAAGCTATAGATTGGTCTTTTCAAGGAATGTTTATATAATGAAGCTTATAAAATAATAATATTGGAAGTTATTTTGAATTTAAAATTTTCATGCAAGTTTCCAGGGGGAAAAAATGCGTGTAAGTTACCAGAAAAAAAATATTTTTGACCTACATTTTTAAATTAATGTTTCCATGAATTGTGTCATTGAAAACTTAAAAGTAAGGAGAGAAAATGCTGATTCATGTAACAGATGTTTCTTTATCTAAGGTGTAGCCAGATCTAATTTCCTGGACATCAGATCTTTATGAAGCCAATTAAGTTTTAAAATGTCTGCTCATGTGGTGCCATCAAATCCTCTGTATGCACTTACTGACTGTACAGAAACTAGTATTTGCATGTGAGACTTATAAAATGTATTTGCAAAATTAGTAATTTCTAAGGTCATATTTACACATCTAAACCATCCATTCTGTATATGAAGATTCCTATTTCCTTATGTATATACTCACATGGAACAAGCTCCCTCATATGTTACAATGGGATAGTTTAGGTGTCCTGTTGTTCTAGTTACAGTTTAATTTCTATATGTCTTCCATCATGGGGTGAATTTTTCCATTAAGATATGTTTCTCAGTTAGAAAGAAGAAATTGGTTGTTAAAATCCAGTATGGTAACTCCAATTCTTAGCTATTTTTCTTTTAGGATTCTATGACTTAAGACACTAAATTAATCTCACTGCAAGATTTAATAGGTAAAATGCTGTGATTTATATTATGTAACAGCCTGGACACCTAAACTTCTTGACCTTATAATGTGTTAATCTAAACATATACTTCTCACATAGTCTGTTTATCACTTTTTCCCTCACTGTTGTGTTTATTGCTTGTGATAGAATTTACTTGTATGAAACATTTTGTTTCAACTGGTTGTATTTCTGTTGTTGACTTTAAAATCAGTTCTAGAGCATGAAACTACTAGGAGTAGGAACATATGTAGTCTTTAGTTTTAAGGAGTGATGTAACTCCATTTAACGCCATTCTAGAATAACCTAAACATACTCTCACAGTGATTATTCAATTTTAACTTATTGTGGATTGAATTCTAAAAGGTATTAAACAATTAAACTAGCTGTCATTTCAGTGTTCTATTTAAATCAGAGGTACCTAAAGATTTAATAGTGATAATACTTTAAAAGGTGTGAAAAATGCATATATTATGATTGGCTTTTTGCAAATATTAGGGTGAATATTATATATGTTATGTTAGAAAGTTATGCTGTTTTAATTTTCTCAAAGATAGTTTTAGGTTATAACATACTGTTAAAATATAAACTATGTATGTGTGATATTTTTTTAAAGAAAGGAATGAGATACTCATTTGCACAAAATAACAGCCACAGGACACCTAAATCTTTCAGAGAAAGGATTTATTGCTCCATTATCACAAGAAACTAACTTCTTCCTGCCTCACCTCACTCAGTCTTGAGGACTCCATTAAGATTAAGAGGAAGAAGTTGATGCTGACCAAACAAAATCCTTTGTTTGAATGGAATTTATGCATCTTGTATGAGGTGCATGAATATGCAACAGGCTGTTGTTTTTAAGGATTAATCCTCTGTTTAGGATTAGCCTAAATCCTAATCCTAAACGTAAGTGTCCTTTTTCGAGCTTATTTTGCCCAGAAGAGGTACCCGGACCATCCGTAACTCTTTGTTCTTATTGTCTCGTATTGTCCTAATCTCAATTGTTCAAATTTTTATTACTCTAATTATATTGCTATTTTTATAACCATTTTATTACTATTAAACTTATAAAATTTTAAAACCAAGTGATTGGCGTTTTTCACAAAAGGTATAGATGTCTTATATATATGCTTCAATATGACATTCATGATGATTAGGAAAAAGGGGAAGTTTAAACATTGCATCTGATGTGTGGCACCTGCTATATGGGGCATTTATTGTAGCAGCAGTTAGCTACAAATAATACTAGTTTCATTTGCCATTTAAATGGTAACTCATTAACACTGATGAAATTTAATCTAAGATTTTCCAAGATGTGCTGGTATACAGTTGTTCATTTGCTGCTTTTTCAGCACCTGTGAATAGCTTTGCAACCTTCACTGATATTGCCCAATTTGCAGTGATACCCATTTCCTCGTAATGAGCAATGACACATTGATTTTTCTAACTTTATTTCCATAAAACAGTGACAGATGAGCAGTTTGGAGAGGCATATCAATCACAGAGTATATGATATGAATACACAAGGCTTTGGCTGTATTTTGGAAATTGTACTGTGTAAACAGCAGTATATGTGCTTATAACAGTAGCAGGGTTTAGCACAGTGAATAGAAAGTTAGAGAAGGCTAAATACTAATATCCTTGTAACTAATGATAAATTGAAGTGTACATGGTAAAAAGGAAAGAAGGAGTTGCTTTGGCATACACAAGGAATAGGCACATCTAGTCCCTGCAGGAGGTGGTCATAGGGGCACTGTGATGGGAAGAAAGGGTTCTGGGTTCTGCTTAAATTGATGCCAGATTGGTCAGCAATTCCCAGAGGAATAAAGTCAGACTGGCAGATTTCAGATGAGGTTACAGTCCCTTTCTAATGGATTTAGAGCTGGCAGTGGTCTTCACTGGTCTTCACTATGTAGGTATTTGAGACTACTGCTCCATCTTTTAAATCTGGTTTTCACTGTAGGGAGAGATCTCCCTATAGCAGCAGATTACCTCATGTTACATCTGCACAAGAGAAGACAGTGTCCCTTCTCACTCAGAAAGGATGCCTCTTAATATTGGTGCTTCTGAGGTTTTGTGTATTAGCAGGGAGTGGAGGACTGACAGATCACCTTCTATGGTACTACTCCTAATTGGGCTTGCCTTTGAAAGCCTAGCTATTTCATGCCTCAATTAAAGAAGATAATAATTGAAAAAGTTATGGGCTTGTGTATGTGATTTACAGCAGTGCACGTGCTACTGTTCCAGTCTACAACTTAACTCATATAACTGTAACTCACATTTCCTCTGGATAATGTATTCTTGTGGGAATGAAAATTTGCATTGACATAAATTTGTTTAGTTACATCTGTGCCAAACTATCTAGTAATTCTGCATTTGCCTTCCTCCTTTGCTTTCTCACCCTTCCACTCTCCTGTCCTAACCAGCCAATCCACCTATTGGCATCACCTCTCTTTCCCAGGGAATAAAGTACCTGGACAACAGGAGAACTGACATTACCTCCTTGTGTGAATGCCAGTGTTTGGCCACATTCTGCCTTTTTCTATCCCTCAGTTTGGATGCCAGCATAGCAAGAACATACACTATTTTTGTTAGAGCTTTACCATGCCTCATCACCTAACTTAAGATCATGGGTATCAGACTCTAGGAAGAAATTAAAGTAAATCCTACCTGTCAGGTACAGAAAATATGGCATATTTGAGAGTAGTACCATGTCAGTGGAGAAGCAAGGTCTCAGATTAATTGCTCTGCAGTGTTGTAGTGAGAGTACTGTACCAACAATTCCATAAGCAGCGATATGAAAACTTTATTATCAGTGTCATATCAAGAGTTTTCCACATTGCCAGCTGCTTAAGATCTTGAATTGCTGAGACTCATTGAAAAACAGCAATCCTGTTAACATAGATTTTAATCTAGCCACAGGGTGCAAGATACCATGTTTCAGATGTAAAAATTGCTATATTAAAGCAGTAGGAGCTCCCTATCTCCATCTTGCTTTCTCAAATACTTTCCAGGGTGATAGCAATTCATATGAAGGGCCAAGACACACCCACACGTGGAAGGAGGGTTGCTCAGATGTGTCATGAAACCCATTATCACACTATCTTCAAATGGAAGGACAAGAAGGGAGATGGGAAACATTGTTCTCTTAGTTTTATTTTTGTACCTTTGCTTGTATATTTTTTACTTTCAGTTGTATTTTTTGTCATGTCTTCCTCTGCCTTCATGAAGAGTTACATTTTCCTTTGCTGTTTCGTTGCACGGATTAGCAAAATATCTTTTGATATTAAGAATTGTGTATAATGATTAATTAAACAAGCCTCAAAAGGAAAACTTCTCCTAACTCAATACCATGCTGTGATGATTTTTAAACTGAAAGATAGCCCTAAGAGACCTATGCCATCTTTCTGTATCCTTATTTTAAATGAAGAACAGCTCATCTATAATCAAGTGTATCCAATGTGACACATAAGCTGTACTCTGCCAATGGAGGTATCTCTGAGAAGAATGGTTCCACAGCATGTTTTAAAGTACCCAGAAAGAGAGGTAGAAGGGAATGTACCTCACATACTTAAAAACAAACCAAAGAACTGAACAACACAAATGGCATTCTGTAAATACAAAAGTTGTACTAACGTTCTCCAGAGTCTTTAGTGTTAGGGAAATTTAATATTGCAGACTGTTCTCCAAATCCAGAAAGTCACTGATGTTAACTGCAGTTCACTGCTTTATTTTGTTTTAAAAAAGCAACAGCATGAAAGAAAAGGCTAACAGAAATTTTGAAAATTGTTAAGAACATGGAAAGTTAACTCAGCAGTTCATGGAGTCATAGAACCACAAAATGGTTTGGGTTAAAATGGAATTCAAAGATCATCTAATTCTACCCCTCTGCCATGGGCAGGGACATCTTCCACTATCACAGGTTGCTCCAAGGCATGTTCAACCAGGCCTTGAACATTGCCAGGAATGAGGCAACCATTGCTTCCCTGAGCAACCTGTGCCAGGGCCTCACCAACCTTGCACTGAAGAATATTTTCCTAATATTTAATCTAACGCCACCTTCTGACAATTTAAAACCATTACCCCTTGTCCTGTCACTCTATACCCCTGCCAACACTTCTTCTCCAGCTCTTGGGAACCCCTTTAGGTGCTGGAAGGGGCTCTAAGGTTTCCCCAGAGCCTCCTCATTTCCAGGCTGAATACCCTCAACTGTCTGTTTCCATAGCAGAGGAGCTCTAGTCCTCTGACCCTCATTGTGGCCTCCTCTGGACTTGCTCCAACAGATCCACATGCTTTTTAAAATAAGGACCCTAGATCTGAACACAGCACTACAGGCAGGGTCTCACCAGAGCAGAGGGGGGAAATAATTTTTTTTTACCTCTTCTAAATAATCTCAGTTTTCAAGAACTTATTCCCTCTGCTCATAGAAATGGAGGATGAAGGGTGAAAGAAACCTAAGAAATCCAGATGGAATGTGTCATTCTGTAAAACCTGTTTAGGTGAGATAACAAACAAAGCCTGCTAACAGTGTTTCTGTGCAAACCTGCTCAGTTTAAAGAGTCATTTCAACAGAACATCAGAGTAATGCAAAGAAGTCAATACTGAACTATTTTAAAAGCTTGTGGGAGCATCACATTTTCAAGATCTGGAACAATGGAGGAATATCAACTTACCCTTGTTTTGATAGCTTAAGATTCTCTTGCTTTGGGAAAGAAATGTTTGTGTTAATTTGAAATAGTTTAATTCTGTTCTGATTTTCATGTTGCAGAGTAAGTACAATATATTGTCATAATTAAAAAGGTAAATTCAGTCCCTTGAATTTTCTTTTTCAGATATTTTCAGAAGGTAACATAGAGCAAAGCCAGATGCCAAAGCCTCAATGTATTTTAAGAAACATTTCAACCTTTTCAAATTTCCACTCAATATACGTAAAAATGGCATTATAGTCTCACCCTGATATTAGCTACTTTCACAACTTTGTTTACAAATAGGATCTGATTTACTACAGGTTCTCTGTAGTGAAACCCATATGCAATTTGACTCACAGTTAGAGAGGATGTGTTGCACAATTGCTAATGCCCTCTGAATGTATAATTATGCTTTTTGGTTTTAGTTGGGGTTTTTTTTCAATGAAGATCAGTGTGTCTCTTATTCAGAGTATGCGAACTGCTTGGTAGTATGCCGTGAATATGTCTTCCCACATGTCATATCAGCCGGCATTTACATAGAAACAAAAGAAGAGACAGTTGTAAGAGCAGAGATTGAAATAATCCTAAATACTGCCTGGAAGAAAAATTTTACAAATGCTTCATCTGCAGTCTTTCCTTTAAAAAACAGAATTATTTGAGTGCAAGTACCTATTTAAAACAAACAAACAAACAAATAAACAAAAACCCCAACTAATTTATGTGAAAACATTAAAATCCTTGCAGTGAAACATAGCACTAAAGTCTGTTGAAATGTTCCTCTGTAAAACCAATATGTAAAACAATGGTTATTTGAATAGCTGTGAGATGAACATAAAAAGGAGGTAACTGAGGAGGATGAAGAAGAGACTGGATAAAGTGCTTTAAATATATGTCCTGCTATTAGGAGAACAACAACAGCAAAATAATGTATCTTGAATTGTTGTAGTGTGTGAGTAAATTTTTTAGGTTGGTATGTCCTGTTCCCCCCATGTTATAAAGCGGTTCAAGCCTGGGTTCCCACCCTTACCCTGATTGGTGATTTCTCTGCAGTTGTAGTTGTCAGTCATTTACCTCCTTCCCTGTTGTGATGAGTTTTGCTTAAGTCAGTCTGTTGACCACTCCCTAGTTCATTGTCTGTCATATGGTAGCCCCGCTCCTAGTTCTGGAAAGTTCTCTCTTCCTCTCCATATGATTGGACCAGAAACCAAAGTCCCACCTCTTGTTAAGTTGCATTTACTAGCCGGTGCTTCAATTATATCTATGTCTCCACCCATGCTCTGCCTGATTGGTTCATGCATTGTGTCAACCCCTCAGTTTCACCCCTATATAAGCTAGTATTTCGTCTACAAACTGTCTTTGGCTGGCCTCTGTGGAGGTACAGTAAAGCTCTGGATTGAACCCCTGGACAAAGTCCACTCCTTTTTTTCTTCCTTGCCTCTCTTGTCATTGCCGCTGACTCCTGCTAAGGCACTGCCCAGATGTCTTAGGGTAGTGCCCCACTTTGCCGCTGGCTGCAGTGTCAGAGCACGCTGGCTGGAGCGTGACCTCCTCTCTTCATACGAGAGAGTAGAGGCTTTGAGGCAGCAGCGCGGCATTGAATGACTAACATCAAAATAATTTTCTGCTGTTGGCTGTTAATACTTAATTCTAATTGCATAAGAGGAGCAATACTTCATGTTTACTCATTGGAAGGTGGGAATAATTATTTAAATTAAAAAGTGTTATTGCAATTACTTAATATAGATGATAACAGATACATGGAATTGTGTTTTAAGCATTCTCACTCAGACAAAATCACATTACACCAAAGAAAGATTGTATCTGTTCTCTTTAGCTCTTGGCTATACATACTTCATGTTTATATGGCTATACATATATACGCACTTCATAATATACACTTATACTTGGCTATACTTCAATATAACTACTCCATTGAAGTTCAAATGGGGAGGCATGTGAAGCTTTCTTGTGTAGAAGGTGAGTGGACTGAAAAATAGACTGATATAAAAGTGTTCAAGGCTTCTTTCTGCCGCCCATCCGGCATATGTCTTACAGAACCATATCCCACACTGTCTATTGGTAGAGGAAACCATCACTAAAGTTAATGTATTAGCTCATTCCCTTATTTGGGAATACTCTTAAATCAACTTTGTAATTCTCAGTAAAAACACAAAGTATTCTTGATGTTCTAGATAACTGTCATTTATCAGCTACTATGCCATTGAACAAAGGCATTCTTTTTCACTGAAAATCTCAGTAACTTTTTTTTTTTTTGTTATGCTTATCTTCCAGAAAAATGCCACTGTGTCTCACTGATGAGAGAATTAGTGGGTTTTTTATTCAAAGTATTCTCTCCCATTTAGTTCTAAAGGCAACTGTAGAGGTTTAACATTTGCCCATAAAAGACCACAGCTTTTATGTGTTTGTCTGCATTTTACATTTACTATAGTACTGGGTCATTACTTAAGAATTTTTTTTGTTCAATAAAATTTAGTAGTATAGAAAAGGAAGAAATTTGTTCAGGCATATACTTCTGAATGTAACTGATTGCTAATCTAACAATATAGGGATTTTTCTTTTATTTTTTTGTGTTCCATGTGTTTGGGTTGATCCATCTCATTACTTTTTAAAGGAAAAGCAAAAAAGGAAGCAGAAAAGGAGACCCTCTCTCCTCTTTTGAAGTTATTATGTGGATAACTGTCCTGGTTCAGGGCAAATTTGGGAGAGAATCCCCCCAAAGAGGCTTTTCTAGGACAGCAGATTCAATTGATCCCTCCCCCCCCAACTGGTTCAGGAGAAAATACCTCCTTAGAGAAAAGTGGAAAAACTGTATATTAAACAATAAAACCTAAACAATATTAAACAATAAAACCTCTTGCTGCTCCAAAAGAGATGACAAACTCAGAAAAAGTCCCCTCCCCAGGTTGCAGTTCAGCTCAATCAATCTCTTATCAGTCTCTCTGGTGCTGGAAATGCCGCGGCCCAGGCCCTGCCTGGTGGGCCACAGGTGCGAGCCGCCGGTGCTTTTCTGGGTGTTCGGTCCAGAGCAGGTTTAAGCAGGTCCAAAGAAAAGGGAAAAAACCCCACAGTCCAGGGAACTTCTTTGCCTCAGCTAGCTAAAACGAACTAAAACAAAGGAGAGCTCTGTCTCACTGTCTGTCCATCCGCAGACAACACAGTCCAGGAGCAGGAATGTGGAGGAGTGAGAGCAGTGTCTGAAAACAAACTGCGCGCTTCTTTTTTCCCCTTTTTACTCTCTGGAGCATGTCTTAAAGGTGCAAAACTTATCATTCACCATAAACAGAACAGGATGATTTGGGATAAAAGCATCATATAGTCAACCTAGGACAATAGCATTTACTTTCCTAAGTACGTGTTTCAACCTTGAATTTTGTTTTACAAATTTGAAATATCAGTTCCTACAAATACAAACAGCAAATAGTCATTTTAAGTAAAATACATCCAGCTTTTAACAAATGCAAGGGAAAACCTTATGCTTCTAGTGAAATACATGGAGAACCCAGTTGTCTGACTGTTTTGGGAGATTAACCTGAAAAGGAAAGATCTGTCAAGGGAATAAAAAATGTACAAGTACTGTAGCATTAAAGGAGGTTATATTTATTCTGTTTATAAGACCAATCCTGTTGTTTCTTTTATTTAGAGCTATGTATTTATAAGTAATCATTAAAAGCTTTTCTCTATTTCAAATGTTACCAGCAGATTTTACAAATCTGAGCAAAATGCCGCAATGTAGTTTTCATGTATAAAATCCCAGAAGGGGTAGGGAAGAAACTCTGTAATGTATTTAATAATACCAACCTCATATCATATACACACACATGCACACACCCTCCCCCCACCCCCCCCACCCTCTCAAAAATGTTAAAGTTTGGACCATTAGTCCAAATTCTGCCGTTTTGTCATTTTATTACTCTGGCATATCACCCCCTCCTGCTAGAGTCTGCCTATCCTCACAGTGTCATATCAGCAGCTAATTGAGGGTTCACTTTCCACCACCAACAAGTTTGCAAATATTTTAACTTGTGTCATGTGATTTGAGGGTAGGAAATCACTGAATTAATGAATTACTACCTGTTCTTAATAGAGGTCAGGCATAAAAATACAGTCATGTAAGAATAATAACAAATGGCTGGTTTGACAAGATGTTTGTATATAAAATTTTTGATGTACAAATTTTACAAATATTAAAATATTTTACAAATGTCTGATGTACAAGATTGTATAATAATGTTACCTTACTATGCTCTTCCTTCACAGTCCAATGATAGAGAGTGAAAGACTGACTTTTCTTCTCCAAGTCTGTGTGCAAAAGAGAACTCAGCAAGTCCACCATCTAGTTTGAAACTGTGAGCTTAAACATTTGAAACCCACCAGGCTGGAGATTCAACTGGACAAGGTAAACTCTGTCCCATTGCTGTATCCATTGATCCTCGTTTTCTCTAAGCAAATGGTTAGGGGGAAGAATTATCTCTGATCAGAAGAGTTTTGCTCTTCTTTTTTAAAGCCAGAACTTTTGACTTTGAGGGCCAGTGCCAAACAAACAAGGGAAGATATAATGTCTTTGTTGCAGGAGAACTAAGATTAGATTAAATTTAAGGGGTTTTTCTCCCACTCCTGTAATGACAATATTGAGAAGTGTTTTAAGTACTTTGTGATTATATTTAGGCAACCATAGGTGATTTCATTAGGGCCCTGAGTACAAGTAAGGTGAAGTGTCATGCAACAATTGATGTCTTTTCCCCCAATACAGAAATAATCACTTCCTTTTTAAAAGTAATTCAGGATATCTGAGTCCTTAAAGGTCGGTGTCAGAGTGCTATTTCCACCATGTTGCTGTTTTTGTGGTTTGCCTAACAGGTCAGTTATCTACACTAGCTTTCCTTCAGTTTTATATTCACGCCCTTATCATCTCTAGAGGAAAAAAAGTAGATAATATTTTGAAACAAAATACTGTAAAATCAGAGAATAGTTAGGATTGGAAGGGATCTCTGCAGATCCAACCCCTCTGCAAAGGCAAGGTAATGGTGGGTTTTGAATATCTCCAAAGACTCTACATCTTTATCAGGCAGCCTCTTCCAGTGCTCTGCCACCCACATTTAAAGTAATTCTTCCTTATGTTGAGACTTCTTGTTTTATTTTATGGACATTATTCCTCATTCTGTCGCTGGGCATCACTGAAAAGGGTCACCTTCCTCTCGGCACCTGACTTCAGGATGTTTACGTGCATTAACAGGATTCCCTCTCAGTCTTCTCTTCTATAGACTAAATAGGCTCAGGTCCTACAGTCTCTCCCCATGAGAGATGCTTCAGACTCCTCATCATCTTTTGTGGTGGCCCATCTGGACCCTCTCCAGTAATTCCTTGTCTTTCTTGTATTCTGGAGATCAGAAGTGAACATAATATTCAGGATGTGACCAAACTCAATATAACATATTATGAATTATTGTAGATATTTGTTCTCTTCCTCCTGCCTCCACCCCCCAGTATTGTTATCTGGCTTTCTCGCCAATGATTTGTGAGGAGGAGGCTGTTCTTTACAAGAAGAATAAAGATAATCTTAAATAATCCAAAAAAACCTACTGAGAAAATCAGCAAGCATAATTTCATTTTAAATAGATTTAATTAGCACTACTAGTTAAACTTCTTTACTACTGATAATATAATCATCATCACTATGTCATTATCATTATTATTAACTATATAATAAATTATCAATAAAATAATAACAGTAATAATAATAACAGAAACAAAAATTTACATGTGCTTTAATAGTACCAAACTGCTTTTAATTTCCTCCAGTAACCTTTCTCTTCCTTCTCCTATCATGTGTTCAGTGTATTCGCTGTCTTTTTTATATCAAAGGCCCAAAACAATTAAACAAACAAGTAGTGCAGCCTTTGAATTCTCTCTCTGTATTACTTCCTGCCCTACCTTCCATCTAGGCATATCACTTCTTCTAGGAAAGTGTTTTGCACTTTCTTTCCTAACTCATCTGCTTAAGAGCTGATCCTTATCTCATGTTTTACTTAAGCATTTGCCCATCTACCAGTCAACAGGTGTTAAAGTTGTTTCCTTTCTCTTTGTTATTTCAGTTTGTGTCATTATAATTATATTACCATATTTTCTGTGCAAGGTAACATTGCAACAGAATATTTTTGAAAGCATAACTCCCCAGTAGTTACAGTATTACCTTAGATTACTCTCTGCCATTGAAGTGCATGTCCCATGACCATGCACTCATTTTAGGACAGATTCAGGACAGGTAAACTGTAGCTAAACCTAGAAACTTGAGTCGAGATCTGGAAATGTAATAGAATTCTTAAGGCAGCAGAAGGTGGTGCAATGCATCAAAGAATGAAAGGGTAATTACACTGTGAAACAAACATGTTAGATGTCCCTAAGTAAATGATTCTCAACAGATAGTACTGTATGCCTTAACACAAGTAGCTAAACTTAGGCACAGTACCTCTGCTGAAAATCTGTGGAAACAATTTCCAGAGGTTTATGTTCCTCAAAACAAATTCCAGGAACAATCCCAAAGAGTTAAATACTGCATCTCGTTTCTTTGTGAAGCACAATGAAACACATTGCACTCTGTTTACTTCATTTGTGCTTTTACTTGCAATCCTCAAATATAGAAACACTACACCAAAAGAAAAAGCACTAAGAGCTGATACAGCTGCTGTACAATGAAAACATATTTCAAACTCTATTAATGGCATTCAGAGAGAAGAAAAAACCCAGCTTACATAGAATTTGATTATAGATGGTATTTCTTTCTTTGTTCCAGATGAAAGTAAGTTTTGCTGCTTTTATTCAAATCCTAGTGAGCTGGACAGCTGCCAGAGTTTCCATCAGATACCTTAAGCTCTAATTACTCTCAGCTCTCTTGGAGTTTCAGTTCACCTATGTCATAGGAAACAAAAATATTTTACTAACAAGCCTTTAAGCTTTTATAAATACTTGACAGCAGTAACCATTAGCATGTCCTGGGCTATTGTTGGTGTGTTTTAAGTGCACAGTTAAAAATATTAAAGCCCTTATATATATATCCATAGGCTGTGTGAAAAAAAAATACAATAACTGATGTTTTGACTTTCTCCATTTTACCGACATAGTATTTTGCATCAGTGGTGTATTGAGTTATACTGGAAGTGTTCAAGACCAGTTGGATGAGGTTTGGAGCAACCCAGTCTACTGGAAGAGGTCCATTCCCTGTCATAAATAGCTACCACTAAATAAAATGAGTCCCACTCCATATGTGTGTGTGTGTATATGTATACAAGTATATGTACATCTATCATGATATATCTTTGAGCACAACCATATCTAACAGACCTTGAAGGGAAGTCCTTTTGTTTGAATCTTGGAATCTGTGTTAGCATTTTTCAGTAGCGCAGTTCTTTATCTGACTCATGCCAGAGCTCCTATTTCAATGTTTTGTATACATGAAATCATGGACTAATTTGGGTTGGAAGGATCATCCAGTTCCACCCACCTGCCACAGGACACCTTCCACTAGACCATGTTGCTCTAAGCCCTATCCAACCTGGTCTTCAAAACTTCAAAGAATGGGGCAGACACAGCTTTTTTTGCCAACCTGTGCCAGGGCCTTATCACCCTCACAGGGAAGAACTTTTTCCTAATATTTAATGTAAACCTACCCCCTGACAATTTAATGCAGACTTCAAGCTAGCATCCCATTCAGCTTCTGATTTCCCATACAGCAGCCATTTCAGACAGTCGTAACTGAAGAATGATCTCTGTCCTCACCTGCCTTCCAGGGCATTTCTAGGAGACCACATATGCTGGCAGTTCCTTTTATTTTTGCCTTTTTTGGGTTTTGCAAAAAGATGCATTAATTTATTTTTATTGCTTTTTCCGATTCATATGGGCATTAGCATTCAGAGAGATTGTCTGTGAACAACAGCAATTGTAAGCATGAGCTTGTTGTGATCCACACATGAACAGAGCATTTTAAGCAGACGCTGGTCTAAGAGGCCTGCTTACACAACCCTGCATGCATGTCTGCTAGCAGAGATGTGCTAGCAGAGATGTGTTACCCTTGGAACGGACAATACGGAGACACTTGCCAAGATGTGCCCAGGGATGTGAAGCAGGATGTTCTGAGGATAAGAAAAAAGAAGATATGGGGCAAGATGTTCTACTGATACTTTTGCCAAGATATGCTATGTGACTAAATCTATGTTAGCTTTTTGCCTTGTATCCAATCAAATATATTCCCACGTCACTGGACCTTGCATTACCATATAAATGTACCCTCAGATTTGCAATAAACCGAGCACTGATCATTACCTCCATGAGGATTGATCTTTGACTCCGGGGGCTCCTCTCTCCCTCTCCCTCTCTCTCTCTCTCCCACCCCCGTCCTGTTCTCTCTCTCTCTTTACACCTATCTATCACTTATGAATTAAGAAAAAGAAATTATAAGTAAATCAGGTGGTATTAGAGCAACACAATAATATATTATTAGATTATTTCAGTAAAAAAATATCTGAAGATTGAAGCAGTATGTGCATGATGTCACCTCTCTTTATAATGAGAATGAGCCAACTGCTCTAGACCGTTCATGATTTCTTTCAAAACTGAAATCATGCTCTCTTAGTTTCCAGCTAGTGGAATGGTGTCATGCGCAGTAGTGTTATGTGACTTTCACTTTTAAGCCACTATTTAATTAATTACTTTGTAATTACTCTTGCCTACTTGTATTTGTTCGAAGCAACAGATTTCATTTATAGGAGAAAAATCTGTGCCCTTCATATATTTAATTTTTATGTGGCAGAATTCTCATGGTTGATGTTTTTCTGGTGGCTTTCATTCAGCTATTTCTATTTACATATTTTAAATCATCAAAGTTCAAATGCCCAGTGTATGCTGGAAGACTTAAAGCTATATCATTAGTTTAAAACTTGCAAGATAACATGCAGAACTACTTGCATCAGAGTGGCCAGAGTAAGATTCCCATAAACTACTTGTGAGCAGTGTCCAGGTTTTGTTCATCCCATATGCCACATCAGAATATGCAACTTTCACATATATATGACTTTTGCACCCTTATGTTCTCTGAAGGAAAGATAATAGATTGTAATCCCACATGTATTTAAAATATAAGTATACAGATGATATTGTAATTGAATGACAGAAAAGATTGTTATCCTGTCTATTGCAGTTGGGGGAATTCTTATAAAATCTATAGAGGCACATAAGGACCTCCAGTGTGTCATGAGATAGATGTTAAAGAGGGAGTGAATCACCCTTTGGAGATTATCTAGTGACAATATGGGGCACCACTGTAAAATAAACAAAGTCAACTTCTAGCTTGCTCTAATATGAACTTCATTTGTTTTCATTCAGAAGCACTAAACCACTTATTGCCAAGATGTTTTGATGCTAGGAAAAGAGAAAAAGCAACTTTTTTTTTAAACAAAGTATGAATTAGGATTTTATAACTCCAACAAAATGCAGAAAAAGTAAATATGTATTATGATTTCAACAGGCTTTGAATCTTGTCTTCAGATTTTATCAAGGGAGTTCACCGTGTGCATAGATGTATTGACACTGTCAAGTACTAGCACTCACATATACAAGATTTGTGAATACTTTTTCGCATCAGATCATTTGTCTCTGAGATTTTATGTTTAAGGGTTTGTGAGATTGCTTGAACAGTGGAATGTCATATTCCAGCAAAAGAGGAAATGTTGCTCTGGGTGAAGCTGAATCAAATCATGTCTGTTAGTCACCGAGGAACTGTCTGTGTACAGTACAGTAATAAATGTAAAGCAAGTAATCCTTCCTTTGCTCGTTTTGTAAAGACAACAGAAATATTTCTATTTTAAAAAGAACCAAAGCCAAGAAGCAGACACGTATATCCCTTAGGTATGCAGCCTGATTTCTTAAGATTTGTTTCATCTTCTTCTAAAATGAAAGTGTTTTTCTTCGCTCCAAGCCTGACATGCAGCCTTGTATATCTTTTAGTAATGCTGTTAGATTCAATCTCTCATACTCAGTGTCTTTCACAATGTAGACTTATGGTATGATTTTAATTTTATTTATTTTATACTTACTGGAAATAAGTACACATCTAGTGGAAAGTGTCCCTTACCATGACATATGGTTTGGAACAAAATCATCTTTAAGGTCCCTTCCAACCCAACCTATTCTATGAAATCTGACCTTGTTTCCTTGCACATTTGTGGCATATATGCATAACTCATTCACCCCTTTGCTTTTTCAGCCTGGATGGCTCTTCAGAGCCATAACTATCTGCCAGTCCTGTAGACCTTGTGGTTTTTTGGTTTTTTTTTCTGCAGAAGAACCAGTAACATTTCTAGACTAGCTCTAGAAACGCAGGAAATAGAACGCAGGAAAAAAAAAGAAAAACTGAACCAACAACCAAAAGACTTCTTCTCTGTGATGCTATTCTTACTGTAAATTTGGTTTATCAATACTGTGTGTTTTGAGTAATTTAGTAATTCCTGCTGGTTGAAACCGTGTGTGTATGAAATATGTCCAAACTATAGGAATCTTAATAAACACCATAGTCGGGGGACAGAGGGTGGCCACACGGGATGACGGAATCGCAGCTGGCACCAGAAGAAAAAGGAATTAACATACAAACAGGACTTAGCAATGACAAGGAAGCTGCCCAGCGATGATGGCCCATGAAGATGTCCTATCTAGATAATCAGAGCCATCGGGAACATACATCTGAATGCTCGATTTTGGTAACCGAGTAACAATGCACATCGCTTCCCAGACAAGGTTTTGTGCAGCACAGGGCATAGAATGAAACCGACATGAATATGGAGGACTCTGAAAGAGGACAATGAACTTAGCCTCGGGCTAGAAAAAGAGTATAAAAAAGGACTCTGCCATGCAGCATGCATGAACGATGGGGGCTTGATGTGATAGAGGTCAAGCTGGTGTTCACCCAGCTCCGATCCCGGGGTTGGTGCTGTCCCTCGATTGTTGGCTGTCGGGACTGTATAGCGGGCACGAAATAAATTCTATTTTTCCTTTTTTTTTATTAAATTGGCTGGCTCGATTTTTTACCCATAACACTCTTCCACTTGTCAACCAAACTCTAAGTTATATAAGAGATTTATTTGCCTAAGGACTGTGGGATAGTTGTGATTTTGGGTTTGGTTTTTTGGGTTTTTTTTTTAGACTGGCGAGTAAACCCCATTGGGCTTACTATAGCAGTGCTTCTAGGACTGGCTGCAGGACGTTTTGGCTGTCATTGCTCTTTACAATTCTGGTTTTTGGGTTCTGGTTTCAAAACAAGATATGAAGCCTTAAGTTGGAATGTAGTAGACATTCATGTGACTGTATATTCACATTGATGCTGATTTACAATACTGTTTATTTTACAAGACTGGCAGGAAGCAACACCTTGGCATTTAAATACCCTGCCTGCATGCAGCTCTGACAAAACAAGTTACAGATTCATTGGACCTTTTTTTCCCCTCCCTTTTCAAATGCAAGAATCTCTGGAATCATCTTCTGTAATCAAGTATGAAAAAAATTCCACAAGCTCATCACATGATGCTTGACCTTTTGGGCATTTTCTTCACTCTGAAGTGTTATTTAGCAATTATTGAGATGAAGTTCTCTTTCTTTAGGCACCCCTTGCTTTCCTAATATTTCAGTAATCATTTCTTTTCAGGCTTTGGCTTCCACTATTTATTTATTAACCTCAAAAATATCTGCCTCTTGTAGTGATTTTGCTTATGCAACATTTTTCTTCTATGGATGCCTCTGAAAGCATTCCTGAAACTATCAAAGTCACCAACTAAAAGTGAATTATTGTGGTTAACATGGTCTTATTTTTCTAAAGGGCATTACTTTCCACATCTTAACATTTTTCAGTGTGAGAGCTCTGCCTGTCTTTATCTTCTTCCCTTTATATTTATTTATTTAGTATAGTCATGATAATATTTAGCAAAACAAATCAGTGAAATAATTAATTGGTAGACTCAAGTGTCTACCCTCTGCTTTTCTACAAAATGTTTGTTTGAAGGGGATCAGTAGGACTAACTGATCATTTGGATCAGTCATGTTTTGAGACATGAAACCATCTCAGAAAGTGTTCTCTCTTGCCTGAGCTAAAGCATTTTTAATGCTGTCATGATGTCATATGGTGGGGGGGTATCACTTTGGTCACAGTGCGTCAGCTGTGCTGGCTTTGTCCCATCCCAGCTTGTTAGTTGTGGGGCAGAGGGGTAAACAGAGAAAACATGAGTGCACTGTAAGCATTGTTGATGCTGATCTGCTATCAAAGCTCCTTTAGCCTGAAATCCAAAGCACATGACTTTATGGGCTGCTGTGAAGATAATGATCTCCATCCCACCCAGACCCAGTCCAATCAGTAATAATGAAAAATCACTTACTGTAGAGAAGACTTCATGTAGAGTCCTACAATTTCTTTTTTATGATGTGCCATTTAATTTTTTTTAATAATGAAAAAATATTCCATCTACTTTGTGTCGGGCAACTGCAAGTAATATCTTTTTGTGGAAAATGTCAGCAAGTCTTTATTTCTTCTGAAACAAAGTAATTTTCTTAATAGTAAGAAGGGATAAATTGCAAAGCAAGTTCATTACTTTTGCAAGAGGATGCCTGTAAAATTAGCTGTCTTACTCCAAGGTGAGCTAGAAGCAATGTATTATTTTAAAGAAAAAAAACCCACACAAAATCCTTCAAAACTCTAAACAAAAATACATCCCAAGAACTATATAAATAGCACAG
Organism: Motacilla alba alba; assembly: GCF_015832195.1. Lineage (NCBI taxonomy): Eukaryota > Metazoa > Chordata > Aves > Passeriformes > Motacillidae > Motacilla > Motacilla alba. Next base: position 24,663,105 of record NC_052046.1, read on the forward strand.
AGGGAAAATGTTTAGGATAAGGTGTAATTTATTCAGTGTAAAGTTAATTCATAGCTTTATATTGTAATTCAATTTAAATTTTGTGCAAGGTCCACAGGTGCTGATGTCAGAGTTGAAGGATATCACAAAAACATCCTGATTGCTAACCTAGGGACAATTAATTATTTAAAATTTTAAACTTTCATGAAAATTCATCTGATTCAGCTTTGCCAGACTTTATACATACGTACTTTTTTATACTTTAAGTTTTTCCAACTAGAAGTATTATGGCTTCTTAATGAAAGATAAGTGTCTTTCAGTGCTGAATGTCAGAAATTTGAAGAATGGAGTCTAAGGCAATGGAAAATCAGGAAAAATCTAATTCAAAGACCTGAAAGCCACTTCAAACCCCCAGTGTACAATGTACAGTGTACAATTTTATAAACTAGCACTGTCATTAAAAAATTACAAAATTATCAGTTGTCTAAAATGGAAAAAAACCAAATGAATACAAATGTTGATGCTGAGTTTATTTTCAAGTCAGTAAAAGGAAACAATGTGGAAATAAACTGAACAAATTATCATAGAATATTTCTATTCAAACAGGACATATTTTCAATTACTATTCATTCAACCAGTAAATTTGCAATGCCCAACCTATAGTTTCCCTTGTTTGAAGGACTTGAATATTTTAAATTTGTAGTATTTTTCATCCTTTTTTAATTCTATCTGGAACCCAGTCAAAACCTCAGGGAAAAAAAAAGAAATAAAGATTTTTCTATCTTTTTTATTGTTCTAGTCATTGCCGACCCTGAGAAGGAAGTCAATGTGGCCTTTAAGTGAAGAAAAGTTATAACTGCTTTTTATTTACCTGAGAACTGACAAATCTGTCATATAGGAAAGATTATTACAACATTTTATATGCATGTTTGTTATCCCAGTACATCAGTTTGCTGTACACAGCAGTTTGCTTTATTAGTAAATTGCAAATGAAGTGGAATTTTCAAGTTAGATACATTCACATGTACACGTATATATACACAACCTCAGTTCCTGATGTTACAAGTTGCAATAATTGAGAAATATTTTTTGGTTTATTGTGTTTCATATGTGGAGAGGAAGATCTCATTTTTCCCAATTTACAAAGCTGCTGTTAAGAGGGAGGAAGAATTAAAGTCTGAATTCAGTATAGACAGCTCTGAGTCCTTTTGGAAGCATTCGAATTCCCTCACAAGACACAAAAACGTTTAAAAAAAATAAGAAGAGTTCTTTCTATTTAGGTATTTATGTAAGAAGAGGAAATAAATTGGTTTCTGATGCTATACAGAATATTACTGTTGAACTATGCAGTAGGACTTGCTTTCAGAGTTATGTGAACATAGCAATGCTAGTGTAAGTATTGAATCCACCCACATAATAAGAGCTGAGTTACCAAAGTAACCCACAAAGAATACATAAATAACTGCATAGTTTTATGGGAAATGGATTTGTGGAGAATTTTTAAGGTTTGATAGAAGGCTTATTTAGTATGTATTTGTATATAAACTTTGAGATGAGAAATGTTAATTTAGAAATGTTATGGGATAAGATAGATATTATTGAAAGAGAAATGGAACCATAAACAAGTTTTAAAGGATGGTTTTATAAATAAAACTAAATACTTTAGAAAAATAAAACTATGAAAGATACATTGTAGTAAGACTTATGAGTCTTATAATTTTAGATAGAGATAATTTTAGATTAGAGATAATTTTAGATTGTTAGCTTTAAGAGATTTACAGTATAGTAAAAGCTGATGAGTTAAGAAATGCTTATAATGTATTTTAATAAGAAAAAAGCTTCTAATTGTAATAGTGTGAATTGTAACACTTGTATTGTCTCACTCTTCATAGGAGACTGAAAATATAATAAGTGTTTAAAACACCTCTCAGTTAACCCATTTCTAAGTCAAAAAGGGCATAATCCGACAAATTTCATAAAGATCAGGATGTGAATATTTTCTCTTCTGCACACAGCTCTGAAATGCATTCCTGTGTTTTCCCTTGTCCTGTTCTGAAGCCTCAACCATTTGATAGGTAGGACATGCTTTCACTGTTAACAGCTACTGCTCAAAAAATTTTTGCTGAATATTTGCAACCTGTGGACATCCATACACTGAATCGAATCCCTAGAGCCATAGGGTAACAAATCTAGAGCCATGAAAGGTAGCAGTTTACTTATATTTAATTTTCAAAGATTTGAATCTCAGTTGATAGAACATCTGTGATGTTCTGTCAACCACCTAAATGCCCAGACTTGTAATCAAAGGATGACATCTGTTTCACTAACGGGACTGTTTTGCCTTTGGCCACCATGGTGACATACACTAAGCTTGCCTTTGCTGTGCTGCTTGGTGCATATGAGCTAAGCCATGATGTGTCAAAGGGTTAGAGAAGGAGGTAGGACTGAAGAGTCTCCATCACAAGAGGTTTTCCACATGTAGACAGGGTGCTAGACAATCTCATCTACATTTCCTTTTCCATGAAAGGTTAGAACAGGTGATCTCTTGAGGTCCCCTCCAATGGAGTTGTTCTGTAATCCTCATTAATATGCTGCGTGGAGCAGCGTTAAAGCCAGCCTATAGCCATCTTCTTCATTCCCAGTGACATTCCTTATTATCTGTGACTTTATCAAAGGTAGAAATAATTACAGAGAAGCCTCTTGTATACCCGTGATAGAAAAAGACAGCGTTGTCCTCTGTTTAATTCTATTAAATAACACATAATCTTTTGTGTGGTCATGCAATGTTTTTTGCTCGGTTGGTTTTGTCTCAGAACATATTGGTTGAGGTTGCTTTGGGAATTTCTGTGTTCACAGTGGTCATATTTAGAAGAATACAAACGTGTAATGCCTGGCTTGGTGCATTCTATCACTAACTAATGCATCTGCTACACACATTCTATTCAATGAGAAGGACAGCAGGTGGCAATAACAATTTGTAGTCTTTCATTTGAGAAGGCAGGTGGGCTGGGACATACATAATGAGTTGGCACAATTGCCCTGGTATTAAGGTTCAAAAATTATTGCAGTTAGTGTGGTTTTAGTTCACAGCTAGCCATTTTGTAAAAAGGATATAATTTGTCAGGATGCTTGTGGTGGAACTTTGATATACCTTTAATTGTTTATTTATAGACTGTGGTTGTTGGAAATGTGCCTGGAATAACAATTTCTTAATTTTTCCTCCCTAAAGAACATGTATTTAAATGTTCAAATGAGCATCCATGAGGGCAATATAATGTCACAAAATGATGAATTATACCATTTAAATTAGAAATAGCTCATAAGTTTGAATGGACAGCAATTTTATGTCATTGCTGTATTAAATTGAAGGGTTACACATATTACCAATCAAAATTTTATATACCTCTTTCAAGTAATATACTTCTTTCAGAAAAAAAGGTCTTCTTAAAATTCCTGAATGGGAAATTGTTTTCAAGCCTTTGAAGATGCCTTCTCAAAGAGTACGCTGTAATTACACTGACTAATGATCTTGCTTAGGCTCTATCTAAACCACCCAGAAGCAAAAGCTCTCTGTTTTACACCTACTGATATTTCAACTCCCTTTCCTTTAAATATTCTCTATAGAAATAATGGTAGCAGACTGCCTTTTCTTTACTGGGATTTAACTCCTTGTTTGGGTTTTGATTTGTCATTTCACAGGTATTCAGACTTTACATTAGCACACAGATTTCTCCAGATCTCAAAGGCCAGGTTTTAGTTCCCCAAGGAGCATTTATTCCACCCATTTTTAATGGTCCTTTTCATAGGACTTGAGTGTATCCTTTTTGGGGTAACCAGACAATTTTCCTTTTGTTTGTGTGTATCCTTTTTAGGGTAACCAGACAATTTTCTTTTTGTTTGTGTGTCTGGACTGAAAACTCTACAAACATCACAGGCTGCCTTCAAAATAAACATTATGTTATGGTTTTTGTCTGAAAAGGAAAGCCATTTATGATCCTCAATTATGTTTCTAGCATGAAGAGGAAATTCATTGATATGAAAGGAGCATTAAAGATACTGAAGACATTTATGCTTAGTATTCAAAGTTCTGGTGTTTTGTTTAGATGTGATGAAAATATAAAGGGCTTTTTGGAGAAGCAATGACTGGAACAATGTCTCTTGCAAAAAACACCAAGATTTATAGGTTTTATTTCTATGAGATCTATTTATATATTATCTTCATGCTGAAATTTGTACAAGTCCTAAGTGGACATAATAAAATCAATCAAAATTATACTGCAGAAAAATAAACAATCCACAGTTATATCAAATGATGGGTATTTTATATATATGCCTAACAAACATCTGAATGTTGTTCTCCCATACACAGTCAATAAATCTCCAGCAAGAGTCATCTCTAGATGCATGCAGTTCTTGTTTTTATCTCCTCTGCTTAAATGGGTTCCTGCATGGCAGCCAAAGCAACTGGTTAACCACACCCATGGAAGACTTTCTATTTGGATTTAAGAATGCTTTTATACAAGTTTTTTGTGTTTTCTTCAATAGCTACTGTTAATACTTTGCTCTGCTAATACTTTACCTTCTTTTCAACCGGAAAAAATCTTTAAAGTGACAATAGTTAGCAGTCTTACAAGAATCAAAAATTATGCATTATGTTTGATAGAATTTTCATTCAACAGACAATAATATAGGCAATTATTTGGTATTTATCAAGCTATTGGTGTGATATTGCTACACAAAACCCAGTAAAAGTCCTCTGTGCTTCCTGTTGAAGTTTATTTCTAGAGGAAAGGTTCTGTGTTTCTGCACTGTGGAAGTGTGCATTGTAATGTGTCATGACCGTTCCTAGTGTATAGTCTCCAAGGGCTTTCACTACTGATTTTTTTATTTAATTTGACAAAAGTAGCCTACTGTCAGACTGTGGCTGCTGTCAGCCTAATGAATTAGAAAAATTTTACTGTTGTGGACCAGCAAGGTACACTTGTTGTCCTGGTTCAGGGCAAATTTGGGAGAGAACTCTCAAAGGGGGCTCCTCTAGAAAAGCAGATTCAGTTGATCCCTGCCTTTAACTGGTTCAGGAGAAAATACTTCCTTAGAGAAAAATGGAAAAAACTGTATATTAAACAATAAAACCTAAACAATATTAAACAATAAAACCTCTTGCTGCTCCAAAAGTGATGACAGACTCAGAGAAGTCCCCTCCCTGGGTTGCAGCTTGGCTCACTCAGTCTCTTATCAGTCCCTCCGGCGCTGGAAGTGCCACAGCCCAGGCCCTGCCCAGTGGCTACAGGTGCAAGCTACCAGTATTCTTCTGGGTGTTCAATCCAGAGCAGGTTTAAACAGGTCTAAAGAAAAGGGGGGAAAAAACCCCACAGTCCAGGGAACTTCTTTGCCTCAGCTAGCTAAAATGAACTAAAACAAAGGAGAGCTCTGTCTCACTGTCTGTCCATCCGCAGACAACACAGTCCAGGAGCAGGAATGTGGAGGAGTGAGAGCAGTGTCTGAAAACAAACTGCGCACTTCTTTTTTCCCCTTTTTACTCTCTGGAGCAAGTCTTAAAGGTGCAAAACTTATTATTCAGCATAAACACAGCAAGAAGATTTGGGATAAAAGCATCATATAGTCAATCTAGGACACTTGTCTCTTTAGTTCAGAAGAGCTGTGGATTGACAATAAAGATGGTTTGTTGTTTTTTTTTTTTTTTTTTTCTTCACTTCTGGTCTTTCAGTGCTCTGTACAGTTTGTTGGTTCAGGCTGATGGAAAATATTCACATATTTGGATCAAATGTACAGAATATCTTCGGTCACAGTGCACATTTCTATTGTTCAAAATTGCTCCAAGCCTCAGGCCACAGAACGATTCAATACTAGTCACAAGATGAATGAGCAGTTCTGAGACTGAAGGACACTGAGATCAATGGGTCTCACTCAAGTAGGTGAGAAGTGCCACCTGTATGATGAGATGGATCTTTTGTTGAAGCCCTACTCACAGTCCCACATTTACTGTGAACAATGTCTCTATGCTGGGATGGCCTCAAAAGAAGCACGTATTAATAAACAATCGAATTACTTAAAGATAGCAGTTAGGGAAAGTTTTAAAGTGTCCTCCCACAGGCGGACACTTACTTCAATGGTCTGATTCTGCCAGTTTCATTTATTTGGAAGATCCCATTATGGTATCAGAGAGACCAGTGTTAGATAATGGAAAATTCTGCTGTGGGACATAGTCTCCAGTGATGCAAACATTGACTGTGGTTAGGTCTGACCTAAAAGTATCAAATAGCCAGGTCTTCCACCACTGGCATTGACACTGGAACCCTTCCTCTTGCAGACATTTGGATTTCCACTCTAATAGCAGAATATTTTTAGTTTCTTAGCAAAGTCTGCTCACACAGGGTAGGACACAGAATTTACAATGTCACCATTATCTAGACTGTGAAGTGAGTAGTCAAGGTAGCACACTAAGTGTTTTTGAGGAACCTGCTGTGACCTGATGCAAGCTATCCAACTTTTATGTTAACTTTTCCACCATTTTACTTACAAAATATGTTCAGACAAACTGTAAAGATTCCAATCTAAAATTTAAAAGTTGTTTCTTCAGTCTCTTTATACATATTTAAAGTTGATTTCTCTCTCTTTAAACCTAATTTAAAGCAATATCCCATTGGTTCCCTACAGCAATTCAACCTGACCCATAACCACCAGAGAACATCAGGTAGGTTGGTAACACTATTTCTGAGATGCTTATCCCATTTTGTCTCCATTATCTCCTATGCATGCTAGAGATGTAGGCAACAAGTTGAAGCAATTCTCCAATTCTCAATTGTTTCTTCTAAAAATATCCTGTAAAAAACAGTCTGCAGGCATTGTGTTTAGCTACAAAATGGGGAGAAAGTAAAGAAGGATATGTTCAAAATAGCAGCCAAACCCTGACTTAGAAATCAGCATAATACATCCTTACTTTGCATCTACAACATCTGTCTAGAGAAGAATATAAAACAATTATCATTAAGTTAATTTACACCTTTGTTTACAACACACTGTTATGAATATATCAAAATTCATAGGTAGATAAGATGTTATACATTTATCTAATATAGTAATATTATAACTATAGTATTAGAAAATATATGGTTTGGTTATAAGGTTATTGTGACTGAAATAAAACTGCATGAATTTAAGAAAAAATGCTCAGGGAAAACATGCGTGGACTAGCTAACTAAGGCCTGGTGGGGGTTTCTTGCTCTGAGGCTCGCAAGATTGGGAAACACATTTCATCTATAGTGTAGCCAGATTTGCATGTGAAGAAGTGAGGGAGACTACACAGAAACCTGAAATCTCAAATTTAATCAGAGGAGGTGAGACATCAGTGGCACACCTGGCCCCTGATAGCTGAAAAGATAGCATATTTTATGATAATCCTCCTAGCCCATAGTCCGTTTTTGGGAAATCCACTAGCATGTAAAAGGACTACCAGACTACCGGTAAGGGATTGTTTAACATGTATGTTCTCCTGGGCGGGGGCTGTGTGTATTGTAATGCGGCTTGTGAACACTTGTCTGGCAAGAATGAGGACCTAAACGAATTATTCCTGAAGAGCTGGAGACTGGACTGTTTGCACATCTGATAGCATTATCCTTGGACAGAGAAGAAAAAGAGACTCTTCTGCCTATGAAAAACACAATGGACATCCTGGCCCCGGGCAAGAAAAAGAGTATAAGACCTGGACTCAAACTCGAGCAAAGTGTGGACTCACCACTCTGATGCAGGAAGGGGTCAGAGCTGTGTGTTTTCACCCAGAGTCAATGTCCCGGGCTTGACTCTGTCCTTTTCAATTTGTGGCTTGCTAAAATTGTTAATTTGAATGTGAAATAAAATCCATATTTTTTGTTATTATAATAATTTGGCTCTCGCAAATTATTGATTAGGCTTAATTGGCCTTTCATTTATAACAACACTAACTTCTGCAGTTAGGCAAGCTGTGGACATTAGTAATTAGTAAAAGGTGTGATCTTATTCAATTACTTCATTAGGTTTCCAGAAAGGGGAACAAACACCACATTAAGGAAATGTACTTATTTTTTGTTAAGTCAGGAAGATTTTTAAAAACAGGAATACCACAAAAGGACATCAAAGGAACATAAACCTCAAATTATATACTGGTGGGTTCAACTGAAAAAAATTATACCCACTTTATTTTAGGATGAATTTGAAACATGAGCGTGAGGAACCTAAGAGGAAGTGAAGCTGTGAAACATGACTTCAGCTAATAGGCACCATGTGAGAAATTATTTTGCAAGACTGAATCATTTATTTCCAATCATATTTCCAATCACATTTCCTAGTACTTATAACTTTTAACGAAAATCACTTTTCATGTCACACACATTGAATAGAAGGTTTTAAAACATGTAATTCAGCATTGTTGCAATGCAGGCATAATTTACTGCAGAAGGAAGAGGCCCAAGTAAATTTTAATATATTTACATAGATGCAAGTTATAGGCTTTGCAAAGCAATTGTGCCATCAAGAACATCCAATACAATATTATGATCACTTAAGCCACAAAATAAAGCAAAGAGCATGCCATACAAGATCACTTTTTGAGCCACCCTCTCTTTTGAACAGGGAACACCCTGCTCAATGTTGATTACTAGAATATTAGAAATAAACAATAAAAATGAGGGACTTACTTCCAGAAAAAATCCGAAGTGCCATTATAAGAAAAACTTTATGTGGTAAGAGAAAGGGTTAAGCTAAAAAAGTTGGCAAACTGCTGAGAAATGCAGCTAATGTACAATATGGAAAAAATAGGGATGGAATTCATTTAAATTGAGAACTGAGTCTTTTGCACAAATATCTAAGGTAATTGACTGAAATGTAAAAATAAAGCCTGACTGGTAATACTTCTTTTAGCTGCCAATAAGGGAAGTGATGTAAATTCCAGTTTAAGCTCTGAAGATTAGTTTGAAAAACATTTCTACCCTGATTCTCCAGTAAACAGACCTGTCCTGAGATGGTAGGTTTACTATTTACAGACTTATGTCTGTAAGCAGTCTTACAATCCGTGACAAATTATATAGGGTGTTTAAGATATATGATCTATCATTCCCATTTGTGTTTTCATCTCATATGACTCTTTTCAGCTCAGCTAAAATATCTTTTGTCCAGCCTTAAAGATTTGAGTCCACTTGTTCTGAATACTTCTGCTTTATGTTCACAATAAAAAAAATCTAAGAGACTCTGTTTGGGTTACTTTTCTCAAATAGCTTTACTGGTGTGCAAGAAAACACTGCAAGAAAGTTGTGTGTACATTTTGAAAGTATCAGGCATGGGTAAGACATGCAAAACCGAAATAAGATTTTCCTAGGTGATCAGGAAAACCATTATTTTCTCAATATCCTGATAAAAAACTTTAACAGGGATAAGTAGATGGCTTCTTTATATCTGCCTTCTAGCAGGGACTAAAAGATAGGGAAAAATGAAAGAAAATTGTCATGTGGGAAGAAAATTGAGATAAAGAGCCAACAGCTTCAACAGACTTCTGCTTAGAAATAATGTAAAACAAATCCCTTTATTCCACATCTGACATCGACATTCGATGTGTGGCAGCTGCTGACTTTATACTTACTGTGAAATTACCCAGTAAGAGTAGGAGATTCCAGGAAATTAATTTATGTCTGCATTTTTTCTTTAGTTTCTAAACACAGAACAGCAGCAGGAACAAGCTGAGATCTGCCATCTGAATGTCAGCTCTTGTTCTAGCGGGTTTGGCCTTTCAGTTATCTTTCATTTTTTCATTTTTTTAATGGTTTCTGATGTTTCTGGTGTAGGCAATGCTGCAATGGTTAGTAAGGGTTACATATACCTTATTCTTCTCCTTGGAAATGTAAATTTATCATTCTGAAAGAATTTCATGTCAGAAAGTATATTCAAAACTCATTGATGCATCTGAGTCTGCAAAAAAGTCTGCTGAGGAAGAAAAAAAGCAGAGCCAAATGTTACAAATTAAAAAAAGGCTTGAAGGTAATTAAATTAACCTCATTGTTAGGCAAATATTGTATGCTGTATTGAAGAATTGCTTTCCTCTGTGTCCCGGCTGGTTGTGGCTCAGTTAATAAAATTCTCACACTCTAAAGTCTTATTTTAGTTTCATGTTAGTTCTACAATCCATTTCTTTCTGAGATTGAAACACCCAATACATCCTACCAAATTCCCCTTTAGCTTGAGTGAGTGATTCTCAATCTTAATCTGCATTGCAACCCTTTAAAATATTTCTGTTGTTATCTGTACTGGAGGGTACTAGAAAACAGCTGAACTGGAAAACAGTAAACGCCAGCATCAGCAGCGGCAACAGCAAAAAGAAAAAGCCCTCTACAAATAAGTCTCTCACACTGTTTAATCCCTGTATTTTCCCCTAATAGCCCGATGTTTCACAAACAAGAATTTAAGCATCTCATAAATAAATACTACACATTGTGTTTAGGTACCTTGTGTGTTAGGTAAGCAGGAACATTTATTCTTAACTTATGTCTTTTTGGTCAGGCTTTAAAATATAGTAGAATGAGATCATTTCTATGATTTTTTGTTAAATTCCAGTAGTTTGTGTTTCTCATATTTGACTTCTATACATAAAAATAGGATTTCCTGAAGTATATGTTACAGACTGAGCTACAAAGACAATTCTAAAACATTCATAAATGGCAAAGATATGAAGTAGCAGAAGAAACAAGACCTCTACAGTAGTGCACCATCATGCTTTCATGGTTACAAAGAAGAATTTTTCTAAAATGCAAGTCTCTTTTCTTGAACTGTTTTTTTAAACACAAAATTAAGCACAAATTAATTAATTGAGCACAAAATATATAATACCACCTCCTCATTTCTTTTTGAAATGTCCTCCAGGAACATCTAAAACAAAAGCAATAAAAGAAATGGTTGTTGGCAAGCCTAACATCATATTATATTTTCAGAAGAAAGTAACTACTTCTGCCATCTTATCCCAAAACTCAAATTGTCTCTCCACAAAAGATTATAGTTTTTTAAAATAAAATATCAAAGGCAGATTTTGTCTCTAACTTGCCATTTGTATTATTTGGGAAAGTGTCATGGGTCATTCCACTAAAATTTCTTTGTTTGAACTCAGTATAATGATTTGATTTTAGGGGCAGTTTTTTCACTGGTAATTAATGAATCACTCTGGATAATTTTAAGGATACAGATATTGACTTCAGGATATTTAATTAATGATGAGGCAAAGGATTGACCCTATTCTTCAAAGTCCAGACAGGCAGAAAACAGTGAAAACTAATACCTCTGAAGTGAGAAGCAACAGAAGATTGCCAACACACAGAGTTAAACTGTTTTTAAATAATAGTCATTAGCTGGATAGAAACGGATGTCCAATAGTTTAAATGTCAGCATAAAAGGTGTCTATTTATTTGCTAAAAATAGGTATGTTTTATAACATATTTTAAGTGCCCTATAGAACAAATTTTGGAAGAACGGTGTTAGGTAAGTTTCCTCCAGGTCTGCCAAAATATTGGTCAGCTGGATGGATGGTGGTTCAGTACAGGGTAAGATCTTAAAAAAAATCTTTTGACAAAGCAAGGTACAATTGTGAAAGAATTAAAGTCTGCTGTTGCTTTCTAAAGCAGTGATCTTGACTTAAAAGCAGAAACTGAAATAATTATTTCAGTTAGAGACTTTTCTTGTAAGTAAATTTTAAGGAGTGCATCGGAAATTGGAAGGTTTCAATGCAAACAGGATCAGACCTGAAACGATACTTATGATTTACTAAATCTGCAGGTTTTTAATCTGATATAAACAAATATTCTGGTTTTCTTACCGCTCTGGTAAATGGAAAAGGCTCCACTGGTCTAAGAAAATCAAAAGGAAGAGCACAGAATATAAGAAATTAGTTTTTAAAAAATCAAACATATAAATAAATATATAAGATGATATAAAGTGTCTAGGAGCATCTTATCAGACAATTTCTTGGACGTAGACAATGCAAAAAAGATAATGTAACGCTGACTTCAATCCCACTTAGAACAATCAAAATAAAAAAACATTGAAATAATTAGATTTTTCCCATTACTTATCTTGGCTATCATTTTTTCAGAAAAATAGGAAGGAAAGAAGAAAAATAAAATAGAATCCAAATAAAAGCAATGGGACCAAAATATTCACTGATGAAGGAAAAAAAAAATTAATCAAAAATAAAAGTTTTCAAAAAATTTCAAAACAAAAAATGCCTAACTCTGTAGGCAAGACGAAAAGGGAGGAAAGGGGACAAGGAAAGAGAAGGAGAGAGCAGGAAAGTGAAAGGGAAGGGTAGTTCTGAGAAGTTCTGAAACAGGAAGAAAAGCTTCCAACAAGTTCCAGGCAGGGAGGGGAAGATCAGATAAGATTGGAAACAAAAGAGGAAGCTCTGGGAATAGAAGTTCAGAGAAGAGAAGTACAGAGAAAGTCAGGGAAGCATAGATTATGGGAAGCTAACGGGAAGGGAAGGTTGCTAGAAGAGAAGGTTGCGGGAAGGATGAGGGAAGGTATCAGGAAGCGAAGGGAAGGTTCAGGGAAGGGAAGGTTCAGGGAAAGTTCAGGGAAGGTTCAGGGAAGGTTGCGGGAAGGTTGCGGGAAGGTTGCGGGAAGGTTGCGGGAAGGTTGCGGGAATGGAAGGTTGCGGGAAGGGAAGGGAAGGTTGCGGGACGGGAAGGTTGCGGGAAGGTTGCGGGAAGGTTGCGGGAAGTGAAGGTTGCGGGAAGGTTGCGGGAAGGTTGCAGGAAGGGTAGGTCGTGGGAAGGGAAGGTTGCGGGAAGGTAGCGGGAAGGTTGCGGGAAGGGAAGGGAAGGTTGCGAGAAGGTTGCGGGAAGGTTGCGGGAAGGTTGCGGGAAGGGAAGGGAAGAGAAGGCAAGGGAAGGCAAGGGAAGGTTGCGGGAAGGTAAGGTCGTGGGAAGAGACGGGAAGGTTGCGGGAAGGTTGCGGGAAGGTTGCGGGAAGAGAAGGTTGCGGGAAGGGAAGGGAAGGGAAGGGAAGGGAAGGGAAGGGAAGGGAAGGGAAGGGAAGGTTGCGAGAAGGGAAGGTTGCGGGAAGGTTGCGGGAAGGTTGCGGGAAGGTTGCGGGAAGGTTGCGGGAAGGTTGCGGGAAGGGAAGGGAAGGGAAGGGAAGGGAAGGGAAGGGAAGGGAAGGGAAGGGAAGGGAAGGGAAGGTTGCGGGAAGGGAAGGTTGCGGGAAGGGAAGATTGCGGGAAGGGAAGGTTGCGGGAAGGTTGCGGGAAGGGAAGGTTGCGGGAAGGTTGCGGGAAGGTTGCGGGAAGGTTGCGGGAAGGGAAGGGAAGGGAAGGGAAGGTTGCGGGAAGGTTGAGGGAAGGAAAGGTCGCAGGAAGGGAAGGGAAGCGAAAGGGAAGGGAAGGTTGCGGGAAGGTTGCGGGAAGGGTGCGGGAAGGTTGCGGGAAGGTTGCGGGAAGGGAAAGGAAGGTCGTGAGAAGGGAAGGTTGTGGGAAGGTCACGGGAAGGGAAGGTTGTGGGAAGGTCGCAGGAAGGGAAGGTTGTGGGAAGGTTCAGGGAAGGTTCAGGGAACGGAAGGGAAGGGAAGGTTGTGGGAAGGGAGGGGAAGGGAAGGTTGCGGGAAGGAAAGGTTGCGGGAAGGTTGCGGGAAGGTTGCGGGAAGGTTGCAGGAAGGTTGCGGGAAGGTTGCGGGAAGGGAAGGTTGCGGGAAGGGAAGGTTGCGGGAAGGTTGCGGGAAGGTTGCGGGAAGGTTGCGGGAAGGGAAGGGAAGGTTGCGGGAAGGGAAGGTTGCGGGAAGGGAAGGTTGCGGGAAGGGAAGGGAAGGGAAGGGAAGGGAAGGGATGGGAAGGGAAAGGAAGGGAAGGGAAGGGAAGGGAAGGTTGCGGGAAGGGAAAGTTGTGGGAAGGGAAGGTTGCGGGAAGGGAAGGGAAGGTTGCGGGAAGGTTGCGGGAAGGGAAAGGAAGGTTGCGGGAAGGTTGCGGGAAGGGAAGGGAAGGGAAGGGAAGCTTGCGGGAAGGGAAGGGAAGGGAAGGTTGCGGGAAGGGAAGGTTGCAAGCAGGGAAGGTTGCGGGAAGGTTGCGGGAAGGGAAGGGAAGGGAAGGGAAGGGAAGGGAAGGGAAGGGAAGGGAAGGGAAGGGAAGGGAAGGGAAGGGAAGGGAAGGGAAGGGAAGGGAAGGGAAGGGAAGGGAAGGGAAGGGAATGGACATTCCGGGAAGGGAAGGTTGCCGGAAGGGAAGGTTGTGGGAAGGGACGGCTGCGGAAAGGTAAGGTTGCGGGAAGGGACGGGAAGGGAAGGGAAGGTTACAGGAAGGGAAGGTTGCGGGAAGGGAAGGTTGCGGGAAGGTTGCGGGAAGGGAAGGGAAGGTTGCGGGAAGGGAAGGGAAGGTTGCGGGAAGGGAAGGGAAGGGAAGGGAAGGGAAGGGAAGGGAAGGGAAGGGAAGGGAAGGGAAGGGAAGGGAAGGGAAGGGAAGGGAAGGGAAGGGATGGGAAGGGAAGGGAAGGGAAGGGATGGGAAGGGAAGGGAAGGGAAGGTTACGGGAAGGGAAGGGAAGGAAAGGGAAGGCAATTGACATTCCTGGAAGGGAAGATTGCAGGAAGGGAGGGTTGCGGGAAGGGATGGCTGCGGGAAGGTAAGGTTGCAGGAAGGGAGGGGAAGGGAAGGTAAGGTTGCATGAAGACAAGATTGCGGGAAGGGAAGGTTGCGGTAAGGGAACATTGCGGGAAGGTTGCGGGAAGGTTGCGGGAAGGTTGCGGGAAGGTTGCGGGAAGGGAAGGGAAGGTTGCGGGAAGGGAAGGTTGCGGGAAGGCAAGGGAAGGGAAGGGAAGGGAAGGGAAGGGAAGGGATGGGAAGGGAAGGGAAGGGAAGGGATGGGGAAGGGAAGGGAAGGGAAGGGAAGGGAAGGGAAGGGAAGGTTGCGGGAAGGGAAGGGAAGGAAAGGGAAGGCAATTGACATTCCTGGAAGGGAAGATTGCAGGAAGGGAGGGTTGCGGGAAGGGATGGCTGCGGGAAGGTAAGGTTGCAGGAAGGGAGGGGAAGGGAAGGTAAGGTTGCAGGAAGACAAGATTGCGGGAAGGGAAGGTTGCGGAAAGGGAACGTTGCGGGAAGGTTGCGGGAAGGTTGCGGGAAGGTTGCGGGAAGGTTGCGGGAAGGTTGCGGGAAGGTTGCGGGAAGGGAAGGGAAGGGAAGGGAAGGGAAGGGAAGGGAAGGGAAGGGAAGGGAAGGGAAGGGAAGGGAAGGGAAGGGAAGGGAAGGGAAGGGAAGGGAAGGGAAGGGAAGGGAAGGGACGGCTGCGAGAAGGGAAGGGAAGGTTGCGGGAAGGGAAGGTTGTGGGAAGGGAAGGTTGCGGGAAGGGAAGGTTGCGGGAAGGTTGCGGGAAGGGAAGGTTGCGGGAAGGGAAGGTTGCGGGAAGGGAAGGGACGGCTGCGAGAAGGGAGGGGAAGGTTGCGGGAAGGGAAGGTTGTGGGAAGGGAAGGATGCGGGAAGGGAAGGTAAGGTTGCGGGAAGGTTGCGGGAAGGGCAAGGAAGGTTGCGGGAAGGTTGCGGGAAGGTTGCGGGAAGGTTGCGGGAAGGTTGCGGGAAGGGAAGGGAAGGTTACAGGAGGGGAAGGTTGCGGGAAGGTTGCGGGAAGGGAAGGTTGCGGGAAGGGAAGGTTGCGGGAAGGGAAGCTTGCGGGAAGGTTGCGGGAAGGGAAAGGAAGGGAAGGGAAGGTTGCGGGAAGGGAAGGGAAGGGAAGGGAAGGGAAGGGAAGGGAAGGGAAGGGAAGGGAAGGGAAGGGAAGGGAAGGGAAGGGAAGGGAAGGGAAGGGAAGGGAAGGGAAGGGAAGGGAAGGGAAGGGAAGGTTGCGGGAAGGGAAGGTTGCGGGAAGGGAAGGGAAGGGAAGGGAAGGGAAGGGAAGGAAAGGGAAGGGAAGGGACATTCCTGGAAGGGAAGATTGCAGGAAGGGAGGGTTGCGGGAAGGGATGGCTGCGGGAAGGGAAGGTTGCAGGAAGGGAGGGGAAGGGAAGGGAAGGTTGCAGGAAGAAAGGGGGAAGGGAAGGTTGCGGGAAGGGAACGTTGCGGGAAGGTTGCGGGAAGGTTGCGGGAAGGTTGCGGGAAGGTTGCGGGAAGGGAAGGGAAGGGAAGGGAAGGGAAGGGAAGGGAAGGGAAGGGAAGGGAAGGGAAGGGAAGGGAAGGGAAGGGAAGGGAAGGGGGAAGGGAAGGGAAGGGAAGGGAAGGGAAGGGAAGGGAAGGGAAGGGAAGGGAAGGGACGGCTGCGAGAAGGGAAGGGAAGGGAAGGTTGCGGGAAGGGAAGGTTGTGGGAAGGGAAGGTTGCGGGAAGGGAAGGTTGCGGGAAGGTTGCGGGAAGGGAAGGTTGCGGGAAGGGAAGGTTGCGGGAAGGGAAGGGAAGGCTGCGAGAAGGGAGGGGAAGGTTGCGGGAAGGGAAGGTTGTGGGAAGGGAAGGATGCGGGAAGGGAAGGGAAGGGCGGGAAGGTTGCGGGAAGGGCAAGGAAGGTTGCGGGAAGGTTGCGGGAAGGTTGCGGGAAGGTTGCGGGAAGGTTGCGGGAAGGGAAGGGAAGGTTACAGGAGGGGAAGGTTGCGGGAAGATTGCGGGAAGGGAAGGTTGCGGGAAGGGAAGGTTGCGGGAAGGGAAGCTTGCGGGAAGGTTGCGGGAAGGGAAAGGAAGGGAAGGGAAGGTTGCGGGAAGGGAAGGGAAGGGAAGGGAAGGGAAGGTTGGGAAGGGAAGGGAAGGGAAGGGAAGGGAAGGGAAGGGAAGGGAAGGGAAGGGAAGGGAAGGGAAGGGAAGGGAAGGGAAGGGAAGGGAAGGGAAGGGAAGGGAAGGGAAGGGAAGGGAAGGGAAGGGAAGGGAAGGGAAGGGAAGGGAAGGGAAGGGAAGGGAAGGGAAGGGAAGGGAAGGGAAGGGAAGGGAAGGTTGCGGGAAGGGAAGGGAAGGGAAGGGAAGGGAAGGGAAGGGAAGGGAAGGGAAGGGAAGGGAAGGGAAGGGAAGGGAAGGGAAGGGAAGGGAAGGGAAGGGAAGGGAAGGGAAGGGAAGGGAAGGGAAGGTTGCAGAAAGAGAATATTGCGGGAAGGGACGGGAAGGGAAGGGAAGGGAAGGGAAGGGAAGGGAAGGGAAGGGAAGGGAAGGGAAGGGAAGGGAAGGGAAGGGAAGGGAAGGGAAGGGAAGGGAAGGGAAGGGAAGGGAAGGGAAGGGAAGGGAAGGGAAGGGAAGGTTGCGGGAAGGTTGCGGGAAGGTTGCGGGAAGGGAAGGTTGCGGGAAGGGAAGGGAAGGGAAGGTTGCGGGAAGGGAAGGGAAGGGAAGGGAAGGTTGTGGGAAGGGAAGGGAAGGGAAGGGAAGGGAAGGAAGGGAAGGGAAGGGAAGGTTGCGGGAAGGGAAGGTTGCGGGAAGGGAAGGGAAGGGAAGGGAAGGTTGCGGGAAGGGAAGGGAAGGGAAGGGAAGGGAAGGGAAGGGAAGGGAAGGGAAGGGAAGGGAAGGGAAGGGAAGGGAAGGGAAGGGAAGGGAAGGGAAGGGAAGGGAAGGGAAGGGAAGGGAAGGGAAGGGAAGGGAAGGGAAGGGAAGGGAAGGGAAGGGACATTCCGGGATGGGAAGATTTCCGGAAGGGAAGGTTGAGGGAAGGGACGGCTGCGGGAAGGTAAGGTTGCAGGAAGGGAGGGGAAGGGAAGGTAAGGTTGCAGAAAGAGAATATTGCGGGAAGGGACGGGAAGGGAAGGGAAGGGAAGGTTGCAGGGAAGGGAAGGGAAGGGAAGGTTGCGGGAAGGTTCAGGGAAGGTTCAGGGAAGGTTCAGGGAAGGGAAGGTTCAGGGAAGGTTCAGGGAAGGGAAGGTTCAGGGAAGGTTCAGGGAAGGTTCAGGGAAGGTTCAGGGAAGGTTCAGGGAAGGGAAGGGAAGGGAAGGGAAGGGAAGGGAAGGGAAGGGAAGGGAAGGGAAGGGAAGGGAAGGGAAGGGAAGGGAAGGGAAGGGAAGGGAAGGGAAGGGAAGGGAAGGGAAGGGAAGGGAAGGTGGCGGGAAGGGAAGGGAAGGGAAGGGAAGGGAAGGGAAGGGAAGGGAAGGGAAGGGAAGGGAAGGGAAGGGAAGGGAAGGGAAGGGAAGGGAAGGGAAGGGAAGGGAAGGGAAGGGAAGGTTGCGGGAAGGGAAGGTTGCGGGAAGGGAAGGGAAGGGAAGGGAAGGGAAGGGAAGGTTGCGGGAAGGGAAGGGAAGGGAAGGGAAGGGAAGGGAAGGGAAGGTTGCGGGAAGGGAAGGGAAGGGAAGGGAAGGGAAGGGAAGGGAAGGGAAGGGAAGGGAAGGTT